>NC_092225.1:95264423-95276923 GCF_036320965.1 Panulirus ornatus
CGCTGGAGGAAGGAGGGTGTGGTGTGTGAGCGAACTGGCTATTTGGACCAGCCGAAGGCATCCTCCAGACCCAACCTTACGTCAGCTCTCTCTCTCTCTCTCTCTCTCTCTCTCTCTCTCTCTCTCTCTCTCTCTCTCTCTCTCTCAAAAAGCACGAGCCAGTATCTCCCGAGGGTCACTCCATCCACCCACACACACACACACACACACACACACACACACAACACACACAGACGGAGCCACAGCAAGTGCCTCGCCTTCCTGGGCCAGGCTTTGCGCGTAGCGGAGTATAAAAGACAACATTTCCTGAGGTGGTGTTCTGACATGCCGGGGTAGATATAGAGCGTCCGTATTAACCCCGTATGTCCAGACACACGCTCCCTCACTGCCAGGCCCGTATTGACCTCCATGTGACCATATACGTCAATGACGACATACAGAGACACCAGAGTATACAGTAAATCGCATATACGTACACCCTTTTGTACTACCCTACAAAGCTGGTTATACGAGTCATATGGAATCAAGAAAAAATACAAGGATCCTACAGGTGTGTATATATATATATATATATATATATATATATATATATATATATATATATATATATATATATATATATATATATATATATATAATATATATATATATATATATATATATATATATATATATATATATATAAATATATATATATATATATATATATATATATATATATATATATATATATATACATCTCATGGTCGTATCCTTACTGCCCTTCTACACGACCAAATCACACACACACACCCCCATTTGTCTATGATGAAATAGAGGCCGCACCGACTCTTGTGACATAATTCTATACAATATAGACTCAATATGTCGCTACAAAAGAGTAGGCCTATCCTGGCCTACTCCTTCGTAGAACTCGGGGAGGATGTAGGGAGGGGGGGAGGAGAATTATTGGAGAGTGAGACACGACACAGATTTATCGTGTGCCCAATGCCTACCCTCACAGTCCGATGGATCACCGGTACCCACGACAACACGTGTGCCTCTGAGGAAGCGAGTCCCTACATACATATGGCTGAGGCAGCTACCATTACCCATGAACATACCACTGAGGCAAACCCCCCCAGTACTCATGAACATACCACTGAGGCAAACCCCCATGATCACACCACTAAGGCAGCCCTCCCAGTACTCACGAACATACCACTGAGGCAGCCAGCAGTACCGTGGAAAGGACGGACGTTCCCACCACTGAGGAAAACTGCGCCGTCGTAATTTATTCATAACCACTGCAAAGATCAGACCCCGCCACTCTCGCCCAACTGTTTCTTACTCAACGCCTTTTGTGACGACAGCCACTTATCCATCTTCTATTACGTACACGTCCGTCCACAGATGAGAGAGAGAGAGAGAGAGAGAGAGAGAGAGAGAGAGAGAGAGAGAGAGAGAGAGAGAGAGAGAGGGGGGGGGGGGGGACGGGGAGGCAGACAGGGTGACAGAAACACTCGTGTACTTTAACAACGCTCTCGAGACGGTGGTGTTCTCTCCACCCTGAGCTGATCCACTGGAGAACAGACGGGAGAACAGTTCACCTGCTGGGCTCAGACAGGATTCAGTGAACAACAGCAGCAGCAGCAGCAGCAGCAGTAGTAGTGAAGGGTGTGGTGTTGGTGACAGTAGTGGTGGTGCTAGAAGGTGGTGGAAGAGCAACATTAAACACAGAACCTTCACTCTCTCACACAACCATAAACTCCAGCATGTTAAGAGTACGTATGTATCTTGGCAACTCCTTTGCATAACGCCCTGTTCTGATGATGACTGACAATAAACATAACTAGAAAATGATGACGTACCTTCTTTATCTTACTAAAAAGGGGGAGGGTAAATAAAGACACAGTTACGTACTTTGATATGTAACACGACCAGGGATTCATCCACCGTCACTTATCACTCAGTCTTGACTGCTGGGAAACGAAGATATCATTTACTGATTTATGAAAAGGTTCTGCAAATATTTACGATTGAGATTTAATTATTATATCTTTCTTTCTGTCTCTGAACTAATGAAGCCGAATAGCAGAAAGACGGAACGCATTATAATTATCATAAGTATCATGATTATTTGGCTATATAACTATATATATATATATATATATATATATATATATATATATATATATATATATATATATATATATATAAATATATATACGTTTACATATGCATATGCATCTTCTTTCTCTTTATATACATATTACCATTTCCCACGTTGGCGAGGGAGCATCAAGAACAGATGACTGAGCCTTAAAGAGAAAAGTCCTCACTTGGCCCTCTTCTATGTTCCCTCTTTTGGAAAAGTAAAAAAGGAGGGGGAGGACTTCCACACCCCTTTCAGTCCTCTTCTATGACACGCAGGGAATAAGAGAGCAGTACTGTTTTTCTCCCCTATCCCCAAGGATATATATATATATATATATATATATATATATATATATATATATATATATATATATATATATATATATTCATCACAGTGCCAATTTACCCTAGTGACAGATAAACAAAGTATGGCGGCATTTTTCATAACAGCGTCGGCCGGCGGGACGAATCGTACAGTTGGTAGTGTCAGAGTGTCAACGCTGGCATGGACACACGGGGGGAACGAGACACACGTGTAGTGTATGATGCACTGACGGCACTGAACACATGGGGCAGGAGGCGGAAACACACGTCTGCTGTATCAGTCCGTTTGTCAAAAACAGAGATTGATACAGTAATCAAACGGAGATTAATACAAGGGTCAAACAGATTAAAAGAATAGTCAAACAGAGATTGATACAACAGTCACACAGAGATTAATACAATAGTCAAACAGAGATTAATACAATAGTAAAAGAGATTAATACAATAGTCAGAGATTAATACAATAGTTAAAGAGATTAATACAATAGTCAGAGATCAATACAATAGTTAAAGAGATTAATACAATAATCAAACAGAGATTAATACGATTCTTTTTTCTTTTTTCTTAGATTAACACAAGTCGTTTCATAGTCTTCAGTTGGGGTTCACTTCATCATATGTGAAGTGGGTTCTGGTGGGGATTCCCTCAGGGTCTGGGAAGAAAACCTTCATGGTCTGAGCTGGAAGGTCTCAGGGTCTGTGCAGGGACGTCTCAAGGGTCTGTGCAGGCAGCCCTCTCAGGGTCTGAGGTTGAGGAAGGTCTCAGGGTCTGTGCAGGCAGCCCTCTCAGGGTCTGAGGTTGAGGAAGGTCTCAGGGTCTGTGCAAAACACCCTCAGGGTATGGGCAGGAAGGTCTCAGGGTCTGTGCCAAACACCCTCAGGGTATATGCAGGACACCCTCAGGGTCTGAACAGGAAGCCCTCAGGGTCTCTGAAGAAGCCCTTAATGTTTACCGGAGGACAGACCAGTGGTGCATGCTTCCTCTTCATGTAAGTCATTAATGAAGTTCACACAAGAACACCTGCTCTTCAAGACGGACTTAGTCTTGACTCAACAACTCATGCATATGAGATGGTCTGAAGACTAATTCCAACAACACCTGCACGTGAGGAGACTTCAAAGAGGCAGTTGACAAAGACCAGAAAACATCCCAGGGGGGAAAGTCTCCCAATGTTTACCGTTGTGTTCCTCCGTTTTCTTTGAATTGTGAGGAAGTAAACGCATTGAAGTGGCTTCTTCAGCATAGCGTCTACTTTGATCGACAGATTATGAATTATTATGAAAAAAGAAAAGAAAAGGAACTCAACACATACCCTTACGAAACAGCCACTCAAAGATATAAGGATCAAAGCCTATAGAAATAGGGTGGAAATTCGGTCACCCTATGGTGTAGCGTCTTAGGGCGTGTTTACACTATTCACAATTTCAGTGGGGCCATTGATATCTCTGGTTTTCTACGGATCGTCCACAGAAACGCGTAGGAGGAAAGCGACAACCAGCGAAATGGATATTCTCTGGGCACCCATACGAGACAGATTGTAATTGTGGTGACACTATACCATCATTCTTATACTTATCCGTTATGATATACATCTCTATCATTGTATTATAAAAATCGTGGTTTTTCAGATATGTATAAATGTGTATTTAGAATGTAAAACATTTATTTCGACTTATATATCCAGCAAGATGTCATGTTCAGACCCTCAACTGACTCTCGAACGACAACAAACGTTCAAGAAAGAGAGAGAGAGAGAGAGAGAGAGAGAGAGAGAGAGAGAGAGAGAGAGAGAGAGAGAGAGCGCAGCCAGAGAGATCACAATGGAGATCTAGGTTATTCTTCTGTAGTTCGTGGTTTTACCCAAGGCCTTCTCGTTTTCTTCGTTTTCTTTCTTCCTCTCCCTGTGTACACACCACCACACTGGGGCAGGTTAATGTGTACAATAGTCAGCAGGCATTGTCCAGGCTCCGTCAGGGTGAACTGCCTTGTTGACACTACAATCTCTGGGCTTCCAGGGAAGGTGGTTCTCGCTGCCGTGTGAACACAAACGGATGGATGGATGGCTGGGTGGAGGAAAGAATACTTCCCACGTATTCCCTGCGTGTCGTAGAAGGCGACTAAAAGGAGAGGGAGCGGGGGGCTGTAAATCCTCCCCTCCCGGTTTTAATTTCCCAAAAGAGGGAGTAGAGAAAGGGTCAAGTGAGGACATTCCCTCTAAGGCTCAGTCTTCTGTTCTTAAAGCTACCTCGCTGACGCGGGAAATGGCGAATATGTAAAAAAAAAAAAAAAAAAAAAAATATATATATATATATATATATATATATATATATATATATATGGAAGCGGAAGTGGATCATAGGGTGGGGGAGGGGGCGAAAATTTTGGGAGCCTTGAAAAATGTGTGGAAGTCGAGAACACTATCTCGGAAAGCAAAAATGGGTATGTTTGAGGGAATAGTGGTTCCAACAATGTTGTATGGTTGCGAGGCGTGGGCTATGGATAGAGATGTGCGCAGGAGGATGGATGTGCTGGAAATGAGATGTTTGAGGACAATGTGTGGTGTGAGGTGGTTTGATCGAGTAAGTAACGTAAGGGTAAGAGAGATGTGTGGAAATAAAAAGAGCGTGGTTGAGAGAGCAGAAGAGGGTGTTTTGAAATGGTTTGGGCACATGGAGAGAATGAGTGAGGAGAGATTGACCAAGAGGATATATGTGTCGGAGGTGGAGGGAACAAGGAGAAGAGGGAGACCAAATTGGAGGTGGAAAGATGGAGTGAAAAAGATTTTGTGTGATCGGGGCCTGAACATGCAGGAGGGTGAAAGGAGGGCAAGAAATAGAGTGAATTGGAGTCATGTGGTATACAGGGGTTGACGTGCTGTCAGTGGATTGAAGCAAGGCATGTGAAGCGTCTGGGGTAAACCATGGAAAGCTGTGTAGGTATGTATATTTGCGTGTGTGGACGTGTGTATGTACATGTGTATGGGGGGGGGGGGGGGTTGGGCCATTTCTTTCGTCTGTTTCCTTGCGCTACCTCGCAAAACGCGGGAGACGGCGACAAAGTATAAAAAAAAAAAAAAAAAAAAAAAATATATATATATATATATATATATATATATATATATATATATATATATATATATATATACCCACACACACACACACAGAACGAGAGAGAGAGAGAGAGAGAGAGAGAGAGAGAGAGAGAGAGAGAGAGAGAGAGAGAGAGAGTGAATATATTCATCAACGGTGTCTGGCGGCGCGCTGGCTCGCCTCCTGGGCCGGATCTGAACACTGGAGACCTGAACCTGACGCCGGACACTGTGAGGGGTCAGGTCACAGGTTAGTTAAGGTCACCAAACCCCACCCTACTCCCCCCGTGCTGAGGGATCGTACCATCGCGCTCTAAGGTCGTGCCGTCGTGCTCAGGCGTCGTGCCGTCGTGCTCAAGGCGTCGTGCCGTCGTTGTCAGAGTTCGTACCGCCGTGCTGACTGACTGGTCGTACCGCAGTGTACAGTGCTCTTGCCGTTGCACTTTGCGGGGTGGAAGGGGTCAAGGAATCACAGCACACCATGTTGTTCCCTTGCTGAGGGATAAGACCTTAACCGAAATATATCCATGTACGTTGACGACGTCATCCTTAACTCTCCTTAACTCTGGCAGGGACCTAGGAAGAGTAGGAGGACCTCTGTCAAGGACCTAGGAGGAGTAGGAGGACCTGTGACAAAGACCAAGCCAGCAGGAGAAGGAGGACCTGTGACAAAGACCCCGCCAGGAGGAGCAGGAGGACCTGTGACAAAGACCCAGCCAGCAGGAGAAGGAGGACCTGTGACAAAGACCCCGCCAGGAGGAGTAGGAGGACCTGTGACAAAGACCCCGCCAGGAGGAGTAGGAGGACCTGTGACAAAGACCAAGCCAGGAGGAATAGGAGGACCTGTGACAAAGACCCAGCCAGGAAGAGTAGGAGGACTTGTGACAAAGACCCAGCCAGGAGGAGCAGGAGGACCTGTGACAAAGACTTAGCCAGGAAGAGTAGGAGGACTTGTGACAGAGACCCAGCCAGGAAGAGCAGGAGGACCTGTGACAAAGACCCAGCCAGGAGGAGCAGGAGGACCTGTAACAAAGACCCAGCCAGGAGGAGAAGGAGGACCTGTAACAAAGACCCAGCCAGGAGGAGAAGGAGGACCTGTAACAAAGACCCAGCCAGCAGGAGAAGGAGGACCTGTGACAAAGACCAGCCAGGAGTGGGCGGGAGGACCTGTGACAAAGACCCAGCCAGGAGGAGCAGGAGGACCTGTGACAAAGACCCAGCCAGGAGGAGTGGGAGGACCTGTGACAAAGACCCAGCCAGGAGGAGTGGGAGGACCTGTGACAAAGACCCAGCCAGGAGGAGCAGGAGGACCTGTGACAAAGACCCAGCCAGGAGGAGCAGGAGGACCTGTAACAAAGACCCAGCCAGGAGTGGGCGGGAGGACCTGTGACAAAGACCCAGCCAGGAGGAGCAGGAGGACCTGTGACAAAGACCCAGCCAGGAGGAGCAGGAGGACCTGTAACAAAGACCCAGCCAGGAGTGGGCGGGAGGACCTGTGACAAAGACCCAGCCAGGAGTGGGCGGGAGGAGGAGGAGATCTGACGGGGACAATTGCCTCCCCTCCGTAACAAATTAGGTTTGCATCCTGGCCCGCTCCTGTCAGGGAAGGCGCCTTTTCCTATTTCTTTCCGAGTGGGTCGAGTTAACCTTAAACCACTGGGAAGTGTCTGTGTAAGCAGGGGATTAGGGTGAGTTAGTCCCCCTGATGAGGTTAGGTTAGGAGAGTTAGTAGGGTTGGACGACGACGTCTGACGCGGGCAAGATAGCTAAGAGGGGGCTTAGCCAGCCTGCTACGAGATGTCCCCCTGCCGTCTGCCACCAGCCTAGTGCCATCTGGCACGATTATTTCTCAGTGTGCCACCTGACATGATATTTCCCAGTGCCATCTGATGTGATATTTCCCAGTAACAACTGCTGTCATATTACTCAGTGCCATCTGCCATGATATTTCCCAGTGCCACCTGACATGATATTTCCCAGTGCCACCTGACATAATATTTCCCAGTGCCACCTGCAGTGATATTTCCCAGTGCCACCTGACATGATATTTCCCAGTGCCATCTGATGTGATACCGTGCAGCACTGACATAATATTTCCCAGTGCCACCTGACATAATATTTCCCAGTGCCACCTGCAGTGATATTTCCCAGTGCCATCTGCCATGATATTTCCCAGTGCCATCTGCCGTGATATCACCTATCAGACATTATCATTCTCGTATTCTCCCTGGTGTAGCTTCCAGTACCGCGTCTCTATTTACATTATCACTATTTTCTTCATCGAAAAACCACCCGAAGCTTTTTGAAACCGGGCGTCCGAAACATTCAAATCAGCGGACGCTCCACACCGAAAACTGAGCGTCCTGGACATTTAAAGTGGCGTGTTCGGGCCATTTAACCCAGCGTGCTGGGAGCATCTCTTTATTTTTAATTAGGTCATCGTGTCATTTAAACCGGCGCCAGGGAGGCAGTTTAAGCAAAGCACCGGAGACGTTTAAAGTGAGGCAATTACGACACTCAAGTTCAGAGCGAGTGAAGGGACATTTAAACTTGGTGGACGTGGACTTTTAAACGGCCGAGTCGGGACTTATCTAAAGCGTTGTTGCGCTCGGGTCAGTTTAAAAGCCGGAGTCATTTAATGAGCGGTGTTTCCCCGTGTCTGCTGACATAGCAAGAGCTCCCAGGGTTATCCCAACACTGTCCGCTGGGCCAAAAGTAAATTCCCATGTTGTTTACTGTAGCGTTTAAACGCCGGTAATTGGAGTACTGGCGTTTTGTTTGCTTCAGAGTTACAACTTTCTTTGATGGGACACACAGAGAACTGGTCAGCAAATATTCGCTACGTTTGCTATTTTTCATTTATTTATCTAATGTTTAACTTCTCTTTCGTATTTTCTTTCGCACACACACACACACACACACACACACACACACACACACACACATATTTTTATACAAATTAGTTCTGTAATTATTATATATATATATATATATATATATATATATATATATATATATATATATATATATAATCACACTTGTTCGCCGTTTCTCGCGACAGCGAGGTAGCGTCACGAACATTTGAAGAACGGCCTCATTCGCATATATCCATTCTCTAACTGTCGTGTGTAATGCACCGAAACCACAGCTCCCTATCCCCAACCAGGCCCCACAGACCTTTCCATGGTATCCCCCAGCTACTTCATATGCCCTGGTTCAGTCCACTGTCATCACGTCGCCCTCTGTATAACACATAGTACCAATTCGCTTTATCCCATGCACGCCTCACACCCTCCTGCTTGTTCAGGCCCTGAACACTCAATGCCTCTTTCACTCCATCCTTCCACCTCCAGCTTGGTTTCCGTCTTTTGTTTCCTCCCTCCACTCCTGAAATGTACACTGTCTTAGCCAAACTCTTCTCACTCATCCTCTCAACATGTCCAAACTATTTCAGCACACTCTCTTCAGCTCTCCCATACACATTTCTCTTACCACTACTACTACTACACCTCTCTCTCTTACCCTGTCATTTCTTTACACCACATAATGTCTTCAAGCAATCAGTTTCCTACACATCCACACCTCTTCCGTACTATTCTTTTAACTTTAGCCTATTCTTGGCATCCACACAGCACCGTCGGGACTACTATATCATCAGACATACCCATCTTTTCCTCAAAGATAGTGGTGGCCTCTTTTCCCACACATTTCTCAATGCACCCACACCCTTCACCCCCTCACCCGTTATATGGCCTGACTTCAGCATCACTTTAGCATCCATGATTCTATTCGCAGCTATGTCCACTCTCAGGTATCTAAAACATCCGACTTCTTGCAGGTTCTCTTCATTCAAACTCATACTCCAGTTCAGCTAACCCATCCTCTTTCCACTGCTAAACCTAATAGCCATTTCGCTCTTACCCCCATACATACTATCAACGTCTTTCTCACACACCCCTACCAAAGCTAAGACACCGCTTCTACAGTTTCTCACTCGAAGATGCCTCCAGCCCCGTCTTCATTACCATTCCCCTCCCTCCTCCCCTACCCAGACTGCAGACCTGCCTCTCTCTCTCTCTCTCTCTCTCTCTCTCTCTCTCTCTCTCTCTCTCTCTCTCTCTCTCTCTAAGACTCTTTCATCCACCTCCCGCACCATCCGACCCCATAGGCAGATCAAACAGACACGGTGGCAATCACACACACACCACACACACACACACATCCTGCCGAAGACCCGACCGTCACCCACCATCGTGGAGACAGTATTGTATCGGACGCCATGGAAACACTTCGTCATGGCCGGCAGCAACAATTAATATCGTCCAACCCAGTTAGCAGTGGCAGCGGCCTCCAGCACTCACCACCAGCTTAAATATACGTCCGGTAAGCCTCTAATCTAAGGACGCTGGCTCTGTCATTCGTCCCCAGGCCTCAAGGACGCGCTACCGTGTCTCCTCCCCCGGGACCCTCGTGCGCGATGCGATGGAGAAGTGGCGGCTACACCCACCATGGCGGGGAGATGGTTGCTCGTGATGCAGGGCGATTTCTCACCAGACAACTGACCGAAAGTAATTAAGAGGTCAACTGGTTAATGATGGTGACTGGTCGTTCGAAGGGCTCGGGGTGCCGGTGTTACTCGGGTAGGGTTTGTCGCCAGCTCTGGTCTGCTCTGTTACTTCCCATCCCCACCTCCCATCACCCACCTCCCATCCCCCACGTCCCATCATCCACGGTAGTGCACTCTGAAACCCATCTCTGGGGATGTGTGTGGTGTGGAGGGGGTGAGGGTTCTGGGTCGGGGACATGCTCTCACCTCCAGCGGTAGGTTCTCAGGACCTGTGGGTCTATCTCGGGGGTCAGACAGAGGTGCCACTGGTCTCTCACAGCAAGCCACTCACCACCACCACCACAACAACCACCACTCGGGAGCCTCTTTCTCCTGCCACCCAACCCACCCACTCATCGACTCACTCACTCACCCTTTCCCCTCCTCCCTCCCACCTTGTGTTGAACTTCCTGATGCCGGCGGACCAGACTTTCCAACACGTGCCCCCCACACGTCCCAACTTGACCCCCTCAACCCAACGCGAGTTAAGACTTCGGCTTGCGCCCAGACCTTCGTCGGAGGATCAAGACTTCTGCCTGGAACTCTCGGGAGGGGGGATGGGTCAGGTCTCCGCCAGGCTCCAGACTCTTTGGTTGGGAAACAAAGTTAAGATTGTTGCTGTGTGAGTCCATGACTGCGCCCTCCACCCCCACCACCACCATGATCCGTGAAGCAAAGGTTGTTCTTCGTCTTATGATATCTGAGACGGCACGGGCAACTGGATGCCCTAATCAAGGCCATCTAATTAACGTATATATATATATATATATATATATATATATATATATATATATATATGACAGCACGTCAACCCCGGTATACCACATCGATCCAATTCACTTTATTCCTTGCCCGCCTTTCACCCTCCTGCATGTTCAGGCCCCGATCACTCAAAATCTTTTTCACTCCATCTTTCCACCTAAAATTTGGTCTCCCTCTTCTCCTCGTTCCCTCCACCTCCGACACATATATCCTCTTGGTCAATCTCTCCTCACTCATTCTCTCCATGTGCCCAAACCATTTCAAAACACTCTCTTCTGCTCTCTCAACCACGCTCTTTTTATTTCCACACATCTCTCTTACCCTTACATTACTTACTCGATCAAACCACCTCACACCACACATTGTCCTCAAACATCTCATTTCCAGCACATCCATCCTCCTTCGAACAACTCTATCCATAGCCCACGCCTCGCAACCATACAACATTGTTGGAACCACTATTCCTTCAAACATACCCATTTTTGCTTTCCGAGATAATGTTCTCCACTTCCACACATTCTTCAAGGCTCCCAGGATTTTCGCCCCCTCACCCACCCTATGATTCACTTCCGCTTCCATGGTTCCATCCGCTGCCAGATCCACTCCCAGATATCTAAAACACTTTACATCCTCCAGTTTTTCTCCATTCAAACTTACCTCCCAATTGACTTGACCCTCAACCCCACTGTACCTAATAACCTTGCTCTTATTCACATTAACTCTTAACTTTCTTCTTTCACACACTTTACCAAACTCAGTCACCAGCTTCTGCAGTTTCTCACATGAATCAGCCACCAGCGCTGTATCATCAGCGAACAACAACTGACTCACTTCCCAAGCTCTCTCATCCACAACAGACTTCATACTTGCCCCTCTTTCCAAACCTCTTGCATTCACCTTCCTAACAACCCCATCCATAAACAAATTAAACAACCATGGAGACATCACACACCCCTGCCGCAAACCTACATTCACTGAGAACCAATCACTTTCCTCTCTTCCTACACGTACACATGCCTTACATCCTCGATAAAAACTTTACACTGCTTCTAACAACTTCCCTCCCACACCATATATTCTTAATGCCTTCCACAGAGCATCTCTATCAACTCTATCATATGCCTTCTCCAGATCCATAAATGCTACATACAAATCCATTTGCTTTTCTAAGTATTTCTCACATACATTCTTCAAAGCAAACACCTGATCCACACATCCTCTACCACATTTGAAACCACACTGCTCTTCCCCAATCTCATGCTCTGTACATGCCTTCACCCTCTCAATCAATACCCTCCCATATAATTTACCAGGAATACTCAACAAACTTATACCTCTGTAATTTGAGCACTCACTCTTATCCCCTTTGCCTTTGTACAATGGCACTATGCACGCATTCCGCCAATCCTCAGGCACCTCACCATGAGTCATACATACATTAAATAACCTTACCAACCAGTCAACAATACAGTCACCCCCTTTTTTTATAAATTCCACTGCAACACCATCCAAACCTGCTGCCTTGCCGGCTTTCATCTTCCGCAAAGCTTTTACTACCTCTTCTCTGTTTACCAAATCATTTT
>NC_092225.1:95281923-95299423 GCF_036320965.1 Panulirus ornatus
CATAAACAAATTAAACAACCATGGAGACATCACACACCCCTGCCGCAAACCTACATTCACTGAGAACCAATCACTTTCCTCTCTTCCTACACGTACACATGCCTTACATCCTCGATAAAAACTTTTCACTGCTTCTAACAACTTTCCTCCCACACCATATATTCTTAATACCTTCCACAGAGCATCTCTATCAACTCTATCATATGCCTTCTCCAGATCCATAAATGCTACATACAAATCCATTTGCTTTTCTAAGTATTTCTCACATACATTCTTCAAAGCAAACACCTGATCCACACATCCTCTACCACTTCTGAAACCACACTGCTCTTCCCCAATCTGATGCTCTGTACATGCCTTCACCCTCTCAATCAATACCCTCCCATATAATTTACCAGGAATACTCAACAAACTTATACCTCTGTAATTTGAGCACTCACTCTTATCCCCTTTGCCTTTGTACAATGGCACTATGCACGCATTCCGCCAATCCTCAGGCACCTCACCATGAGTCATACATACATTAAATAACCTTACCAACCAGTCAACAATACAGTCACCCCCTTTTTTAATAAATTCCACTGCAATACCATCCAAACCTGCTGCCTTGCCGGCTTTCATCTTCCGCAAAGCTTTCACTACCTCTTCTCTGTTTACCAAATCATTTTCCCTAACCCTCTCACTTTGCACACCACCTCGACCAAAACACCCTATATCTGCCACTCTATCATCAAACGTGTGTGTGTGTGTGTGTGTGTGTGTGTGTGTGTGTGTGTAAGGGTAAAGTGTAAGGATGAAACATAAGGAGGAAGTGTAAGGTAATAAGGATGGAGCATAGGGAGGAAGTGTAAGGTAATAAGGATGGAGCATAGGGAGGAAGTGTAAGGTAATAAGGATGGAGCATAATGAGGAAGTGTAAGGTGATAAGGATGGAACATAAGGAGGAAGTGTAAGGTAATAAGGATGAAACATAAGGAGGAAGTGTAAGGTAATAAGGATGGAGCATAGGGAGGAAGTGTAAGGTAATAAGGATGGAGCATAAGGAGGAAGTGTAAGGTAATAAGGATGGAGCATAATGAGGAAGTGTAAGGTGATAAGGATGGAGCATAGGGAGGAAGTGTAAGGTAATAAGGATGGAGCATAAGGAGGAAGTGTAAGGTAATAAGGATGAAACATAAGGAGGAAGTGTAAGGTAATAAGGATGGAGCATAATGATAAAGTGTAAGGTAATAAGGATGGAGCATAGGGAGGAAGTGTAAGGTAATAAGGATGGAGCATAAGGAGGAAGTGTAAGGTAATAAGGATGGAGCATAAGGAGGAAGTGTAAGGTAATAATGATGGAGCATAGGGAGGAAGTGTAAGGTAATAAGGATGGAGCATAAGGAGGAAGTGTAAGGTAATAAGGATGAAACATAAGGAGGAAAGTGTAAGGTAATAAGGATGGAGCATAAGGAGGAAGTGTAAGGTAATAAGGATGAAACATAAGGAGGAAGTGTAAGGTAATAAGGATGAAACATAAGGAGGAAAGTGTAAGGTAATGAGGATGGAGCATAAGGAGGAAGTGTAAGGTAATAAGGATGGAGCATACGGAGGAAGTGTAAAGTAATAAGGATGAAGCATAAGGAGGAAGTGTAAGGTAATAAGGATGGAGCATAAGGAGGAAAGTGTAAGGTAATAAGGATGGAGCATAAGGAGGAAGTGTAAGGTAATAAGGATGAAGTACAAGGAAGAAATGTAAGGTAATAAGGATGGAGCATACGGAGGAAGTGTAAGGTAATAAGGATGAAGTACAAGGAAGAAATGTAAGGTAATAAGGATGGAGCATAAGGAGGAAGTGTAAGGTAATAAGGATGGAGCATAAGGAGGAAGTGTAAGGTAATAAGGATGAAGTACAAGGAAGAAATGTAAGGTAATAAGGATGGAGCATAAGGAGGAAGTGTAAGGTAATAAGGATGGAGCATAAGGAGGAAGTGTAAGGTAATAAGGATGGAGCATAAGGAGGAAGTGTAAGGTAATAAGGATGAAGTACAAGGAAGAAATGTAAGGTAATAAGGATGGAGCATACGGAGGAAGTGTAAGGCAATAAGGATGGAGCATAAGGAGGAAAGTGTAAGGTAATAAAGATGGAGCATAAGGAGGAAGTGTAAGGTAATAAGGATGAAGTACAAGGAAGAAATGTAAGGAAATAAGGATGAAACATAAGGAAGAAGCGTAAGGAAATAAGGATGGAGCATCAGGAAGAAGTGTACGGTAATAAAGATAAGGTACAAGGAAGAAGTGTAAGGCGCTGAGGGTCAAACATGAGGTAAGAGGTGTATGGGAGTGGAAAGCCGTTAAGTAACGTGAATAATACAGCGTCGTCGTGTGCTGGGATCAACGCGTCACATACATTATTCAACCATCCCGGTGTAACATTTATATTTTCTATCCCAAGTGAAGAACCTTAGAATTCCCAGACGATGCTAAATATACAACCCCCCCCATTTCCCTCCTCCACTCCCAAGTTGTGGTGGAGACTAAAGCATACTGACCAAGATATATATATATATATATATATATATATATATATATATATATATATATATATATATATAACCTATATATCACGACCCTTGAATCATACGTTGGCCAATCGTGGGAACTTCACAGCCTCCAGTTATAGCCACGGGGACAGTGTGCCAGAGAAGGGAGGGATCTGTACACCAAGTGGTGTGGTTTGAGACGAGAGTCGGCGTCTGAGGTTCGCGTGGTCTACCTCACACTCCATCACTGAAATCATCTTCTGATGGAAGGTTTACTGCGATTATCTTTTAACGGAAAGTTATCTTAAGATCACGGACTCTTCCTGTAGAAAAAGAAAAAAATATGACGAATTCATTTGAACACATACTTACTGAAGACCTCTCTCTCTCTCTCTCTCTCTCTCTCTCTCTCTCTCTCTCTCTCTCTCTCTCTCTCTCTCCTTCATATTCAACCCACCACTCACCCACCCTTACTTATCCCCTATTTTCACTTGGACCGTTTCTAACGTTACGTAGAACAGAACCAAATCGCATTCCTCGTTCTCCTGGCAATTCCTTCCCAGAAAGGACCCACACCTGGGATTTAAGAAAAGAAAAAAAATACGTTCAAATCCCAGAAACACCCAAGAACCCCCAGGTGGACGAAGAAAAAAAAGAATAGATAAATCCCCCCCTCTGGTGCAAAATTCCAGCCGCAAAATTCCCGGAAGTACGACACTCGATGGAAGAGATGCACAGACACACACACAAAAAAATATATAGATATCAAAATCTCACAAAACAACAGACAATTCAGACAACGTCAGCAGTTTCGAATTCTACTGAGGTGCACCAGCACTTACCTTCGCGCGAGCCTGGGTTCCACTCCCACAGACGCTTCGGCCACTCCCAGGATGAACACGAAACTTCAGGGGAACAGTCTTCAGTTGAAAGGATTCACACTTACCCTGCGGTGGAAGGGAGGGTTAGAAAAAAAAAAAAAAAAAGGATGATTAGATTCTGATGTTTTTTCTACATTAAGATACAACCGAGCCTCATCCATATGCATCAGTCAACAACACTTTATACATATTTTCCCACGTAAAAAGAACTGACTTTTCTATCTGTAGTACTGACACACTTATAAAAGTGAGGAACTCTGATTTTGATTCGAAAGTAAAGCTTCAGTGTTAATGGTTGAAGTAAAGCTTGAGTCTTCATTGGTGGAAGCTTGAGCAACTTAACTATGCTTACATGTGACTATTCGAGTAAGTAATGGAAGGGTAAGAGAGATATGTTGGAATAAAAAAGAGCGTGGCTGAGAGAGCAGAAGAGAGTGTATTGAAATGGTTTGGTTACATGGAAAGAATGAGTGAGGAAAGACTGACAAAGATATATGTGTCAGAGGTGGAGGGAACGAGAAGTGGGAGACCAAATTGGAGGCGGAAGGATAAAATTAACAAGATCATGAGCGATCGAGGACTGAACATACAGGAGGGTGAAAGGAATTGAGTGAACTGGAACGATGTGGTATACCGGGGTCAACTTGCTGTCAATGGATTGAACTAGGCATGTGAAGCGTCTGGGGTAAACCATGGAAAGTTTTGTGGGGCCTGGATGTGGAAAGGGAGCTGTGGTTTCGGTGCATTATACGTGACAGCTAGAGACTGAGTGTGAACGAATGTGGCCTTTGTTGTCTTCCTAGCGCTACCTCGCTCGTGTACGGGGGGAGGGGAGTGTCATTTCAAGTGTGGCGGGATGGCGACAGGAATGAATAAAGGCAGCAAGTATGAATTATGTTCATGTGTAAATATGTATATATCTTTGTATATATATATATATATATATATATATATATATATATATATATATATATATATATATATATGTTTACGTTGAAATGTAAAGGTATGTATATGTGCGTGTGTGGACGTGTACATATGTATATACATGTGAATGTGGGTGCGTTGGGCCATTCTTTCGTCTGTTTCCGTGCGCTACCTCGCTAACGCGGGAGACAGCGACAAAGTAAAATATAAAAGAAATGATATATATATATATATACATATATATATATAAAGGTGAATACGCACTTCAGTAAGAGTTCGTATAATTTCATGTAACATGTAATTTTTCGATACATGTGGCACGACATGTTTCGTGGAGACAACCCACCTCATCATGAGGTGCCGGGTCTTGAAAATCCCGTTATTCTATATCCATCTGTTGATTACGCCACACGCAATGTCAGTGAATCTGTCTTAGTTGCTGATACTAAGAACTTTAATTTGCCCCCCCCCCCCCCCCCAGGCAATCTTAGAGCCCATCCTACCATTAGCCAAATCATTATGAGAAGAAATGACAAAACACGAAAACATAAAGAAAAAAAATAAGTTGTACAGGACACAGCCAGCTACACATGTCAACCCCCTCCACATTAACCCCCACTTCCCCCACCCCCCTTTAATCACTCTCCCTTTTAACGGTTACTGTCTGTCAAGTGAGACACAGTGTGTTGTCTGTATTTGGTAGACGCTGGAAGGCGGGACTCCGTTGTGATGTTGGGATTTGAATAACTTTGTTAAGTACTGGCATCTTTTCCTCTGTTTTGCCTATCGCTCTCCTAATTCTACAAATGTCATATGTTCCTTCGACAATCTCTATTCGTGCCATGAGACTGTGGCATCCTCTCATCCTCAAAGGAAGTGCGATAACCTCTCCTCGTCATCCACTGAAAGGTGTCTCTGGTATTTAGGTAAGAACATCACTAGCAACTTCTGTCGCTCTGCCTTTCCTTCACTTTTCCCTACTTTTCCCTACTTTCCCTAGTTGTCTCCCCCATAGACAAAGCAATTCTATTTGGCTTTCATATCTCCTCTAATTGTACCTTGGATGACTCTCAACATTTCTCACCGCTTGATGCACCTCTTATCTATCCAATAGCCGTAATCTCTTTCCGAATTGTTCGTCTCTCTCTCTCTCTCTCTCTCTCTCTCTCTCTCTCTGGACACAAGCAAAACCTTATGGTCCTGATGGCATCCATCTCCCGTGTAGTGGAAGAGTGTGTCTCTGAACCTGCACCTGTGCTTGCTCGTCTATTCTTTATCTGTGTGAAAAGCAGAAACTTTTCCGTCTTCCCGGAGGCACGCGTTGGTACATCCCATCCCTAAGAAGGGTCACTGTCCTGACCACCCCCCTTTCACTATCGTCCTGTTGCTTTGACCATCTACCATTTCCAGAGTCTTTGAATCCCTCCTCAACTCCCATATCCTCAAACGTCTTGAATCTGTCTTCTGTCTAATCACCAGTATGGCTTCCGTAAGCCGAGTTCCTCTGGTGACATAATTTCCTATCTTGCTAACGTCTGATCATCAACCATGAAAGATTTTGGGGGAAATCTTTTGTGATTGACCTCGACATATCCAAAGCTTTTTGATAAAGTGTGGCACCGGGGTCTCATCTCTTAAACTCCCATCTTTTGTCTTCCCTCCCTCGCTTTGCTCCCTTTTATCTAGCTTCCTCCCTGGCCGATCTATCTCCGTGGTTGTTGACGGATCAGCCTCTCCTTCTTTCTCCACCAACGGCGGTGTCCATCTCAAGGTTCTGTCTTCTCTCCTACAATGTTTCGCGTTTTTATCAAAGACTTTCTTTCTTCCGCAAATGACCAAAACGCATTCATACGCTAATGATCCAACACAGCATTCCTCCACATCCTCCAATTCTGCCCCTTCTCTCACTTATTCAGCATCTCGTCTTAACACAACTTTCTTAATAAACTCAGACTTGGACAGGATATATGAGCGGAGTAGACGAAGCCTAGGAAAGTTTTGCTGCCTCCAAGATCCAGTTTCTACCCATTTCTCTATCGAAAATCCCTCGCTACGTTCCTCTCTTCTTTGACGTCTCTGAAATTCTATCTCTTTGACTTAATGAACATACTTGGTTTTACTATTACATCCGATCTTTCTCGAAAACTTCACATTACGTAAACAGCTAAGTCTGCCTGTTATAAACTAGGGCTCCTGTTTTTATGTCGAAATCTCTTTTGTTTCGAACGGTTGCTCCGCTTATACTAAGAACTGAACCGTACTTGTATGGAATACTGTTCTCACATTAGGATGGTTCTAGTACTGCATCCTTACTTGAGAGAGTTGAATACATAGCGTTCCGACTTATAAACTCTCCCAGGCTAACTTCATAACTTGACCCGCTTCCCCAACGCCGTAATATTGGTTCACTTTCCCTCTTCTATAGGTATCACTTTGTTTTCTGCTCCCGAGAGCTGG
Source organism: Panulirus ornatus (assembly GCF_036320965.1). Lineage (NCBI taxonomy): Eukaryota > Metazoa > Arthropoda > Malacostraca > Decapoda > Palinuridae > Panulirus > Panulirus ornatus. The sequence goes on from NC_092225.1 coordinate 95,288,711, forward strand.
CTGCTTGTGTGCCCCCCACCACTAGCTAGACCACACAATACTCGGCAAGCTGCTGCTGCGTCACATGTTTACTGTGTGGCCATCGGCAACTCAAGGGTGGGCCGTTTTGACAACTGTTTCTTTCCCTACACGTCGAAGCTTTGGAACTCTCTACCTTCTCACGTCTTTCCCAATAACTATGACCTGACACATATTTCAAAGACAGGTTTTCCACTTCCTCCAAAAATTCGTAAATGTTTTCCCTTCTCTTTTCACTTTTCCCTTTCAATTAAGGCCCGGTCTCGATGTGGACCTCTGTCCGTGACAGTAACCTCCAACGTAAATATATATATATATATATATATATATATATATATATTTTTTTTTTTTTTTTTTTTTTATACTTTGTCGCTGTCTCCCGCGTTTGCGAGGTAGCGCAAGGAAACAGACGAAAGAAATGGCCCAACCCGCCCCCCATACACATGTACATACACACGTCCACACACGCAAATATACATACCTACACAGCTTTCCATGGTTTACCCCAGACGCTTCACATGCCTTGCTTCAATCCACTGACAGCACGTCAACCCCTGTATACCACATGACTCCAATTCACTCTATTTCTTGCCCTCCTTTCACCCTCCTGCATGTTCAGGCCCCGATCACACAAAATCTTTTTCACTCCATCTTTCCACCTCCAATTTGGTCTCCCTCTTCTCCTCGTTCCCTCCACCTCCGACACATATATCCTCTTGGTCAATCTCTCCTCACTCATTCTCTCCATGTGCCCAAACCATTTCAAAACACCCTCTTCTGCTCTCTCAACCACGCTCTTTTTATTTCCACACATCTCTCTTACCCTTACGTTACTTACTCGATCAAACCACCTCACACCACACATTGTCCTCAAACATCTCATTTCCAGCACATCCATCCTCCTGCGCACATCTCTATCCATAGCCCACGCCTCGCAACCATACAACATTGTTGGAACCACTATTCCCTCAAACATACCCATTTTTGCTTTCCGAGATAATGTTCTCGACTTCCACACATTTTTCAAGGCTCCCAAATTTTTTCGCCCCCTCCCCCACCCTATGATCCACTTCCGCTTCCATGGTTCCATCCGCTGACAGATCCACTCCCAGATATCTAAAACACTTCACTTCCTCCAGTTTTTCTCCATTCAAACTCACCTCCCAATTGACTTGACCCTCACCCCTACTGTACCTAATAACCTTGCTCTTATTCACATTTACTCTCAACTTTCTTCTTCCACACACTTTACCAAACTCAGTCACCAGCTTCTGCAGTTTCTCACATGAATCAGCCACCAGCGCTGTATCATCAGCGAACAACAACTGACTCACTTCCCAAGCTCTCTCATCCCCAACAGACTTCATACTTGCCCCTCTTTCCAGGACTCTTGCATTTACCTCCCTTACAACCCCATCCATAAACAAATTAAACAACCATGGAGACATCACACACCCCTGCCGCAAACCTACATTCACTGAGAACCAATCACTTTCCTCTCTTCCTACACGTACACATGCCTTACATCCTCGATAAAAACTTTTCACTGCTTCTAACAACTTGCCTCCCACACCATATATTCTTAATACCTTCCACAGAGCATCTCTATCAACTCTATCATATGCCTTCTCCAAATCCATAAATGCTACATACAAATCCATTTGCTTTTCTAAGTATTTCTCACATACATTCTTCAAAGCAAACACCTGATCCACACATCCTCTACCACTTCTGAAACCGCACTGCTCTTCCCCAATCTGATGCTCTGTACATGCCTTCACCCTCTCAATCAATACCCTCCCATATATATATATATATATATATATATATTCCTATGAGTCCACAGGGACTCATAGGAATATCTTGATCACGCGCAAAATTGTGGTCCTTTCCAATAAATATATATATATATATATATATATATATATATATATATATAGAGAGAGAGAGAGAGAGAGAGAGAGAGAGAGAGAGAGAGAGAGAGAGAGAGAGAGAGAATATCCTAACCTAACCTAACCCATCCTCGCATTACAAACAAGAGCGACCGACAGTGTGGGCCACCCCTCTCTCAACAGGTTCTTGACCCTGACCTCTCACAGCCAGAGCTGGGTCACATGAGACACAAGGTCAAAGGTTAGTTGTCGCTCTGATGATGTTAGTGTCAGTGTTGAGTGTGTGGGGAGAAATGTTTTGTAAAACATTTGTAAAGATTTTCTCGGTCTGTGTGTGTGTGTTTGTGTGTGTGTGTGTGTGTGTGTGTGTGTGTGTGTGTGTGTGTGTGTGTGTGTGTGTGTGTAATTACCATTCGCGTGTTACGGGGAGAGAGTTTTATACTCGTGTTGCTCTGACTGTTAACTTTGTATATATATATATATGCATACATGTCTTTACACGTATGTATATAAACACACACACACACACACACACACACACCGCAGCCAATACCGTGTGGAGTGTGTGTGTGTGTGTGTGTGTGTGTGTGTGTGTGTGTGTGTGTAAGTGTATGTATGTATGTATGTATGTATGTATGTATGTATGTATAAGTGTATGTATGTATGTATGTATGAGCATCACAGGGTCGCTCACTGACCGGGCCCGAACCCAGTCTGCCATAGGACCACAACAACTGGCCCAGGGTTAAGTGCCGGTGACGTCACCTCAGCGGCGCCCTCTCATTGGCCCAGATGGCGGCGCTGAGCGTCATCATGACAGCGACGGCCCCTGACTGGCTGGCGAGGGGCTGGCCTCTCTCTCTCTCTCTCTCTCTCTCTCTCTCTCTCTCTCTCTCTCTCTCTCTCTCTCTCTCTCTCTCTCTCTCTCTCCAGGATTCTCCGCCAAATTAGTCTGGGAAAAGTTTATGGCCGAGGCGTTTGCATAAAGATTTCATAGCGGGAGAAATTTCTTCTTTTTTTTTCTTTTTTTTTGGAAAAGAAATCGTGAATAACAATTTATCTGTATGTGAACGACACTCTCGAGGGGGAAGGGGGGAGAGATGCAGGAAAGAGTTAAAAAGCTCGAGTTGGGGGGGCTGGGGGGCTGGGGGGATAGAGAAAGAGATCCCGTGCCCTGTGGACTGCGAGGGATTTTCGACTTTGCCCCGTGTTTTGGACAATCGCATGTTTACCAAATGGCGTCCTAGCTTCGTCTCTTCGATGTATATCAACTGACTTGTTATATTTCTCTCTTGTGTCTCCCCTGATGATGTGATTATTACACGAAAGTGCACTTGGGAACTTTTCGTGTTTCATTTTCCCCGTGGACTCACAGGAATATATATATATATATATATATATATATATATATATATATATATATATATATATATAGTGGATGGTTCTTTCTTCGTCTGTTTCCTGGCTATCTCTCGCTAACGCGAGAGATAGCAATCAAGTATTATGATAATGATGATACAATAATGATAATGAAAATAATAATATTTATAATAATAATAATAATAATAATAATAATAATAATAATAATGATAATAATGATGATAGCAAATAATTATTATGACACAAATGATAGTAATAATACTAGTAATACTAATATTGATAATGATAATAATGATAATGATAATGATAATAATAATGATAATAACTATAATGATAACAAAACAATTATCAAGATGCAAATAATTGTAATGATAATAGTAATACTAACACTGAAAATAACAATAATGATAATAATAATAATAATAATAATAATAATAATAATAATAATAATGATAAAAATAACAATAATAATGATAATAATGATAGATAATAATGATGAATAGTAATAACAATGAAATACAAATCATAATGATAACAATAAAACTGATGATACAGGATGAGAAAAGAAGGAGACGAAGAAGGAAAAAAACCCATGAATTTCTAAGTTACTAAATTCTGTAAGGAAGGTATGGGACGCAGAGATCATATCACATACCATCCTCACTTAAGTATACTAAGTAAACTAAAGCTTTCCCCCACCCTTCGTATAGATAGATAGATAAATAGATACATAGACAGATAGATGAACAGATAGATAGATATAGATAGATATAGATAGAGACAAATCAATAGATAGATAGATAGACTGACAGATCAATAGAGATTAATGATAGATAGACAGACAGATAAATAGATGAACAGATAGCTATAGAGATAGAGATATAGATAGATAGACTATTTCAACGAATAACTCTTCGTTATTTACAGGTCTCGCGAAAAAAAGAAAAAAAATGTCAGGCAAGTAAAAATACAGAAATAACAACTTGCTGGACCACTGGCCGGCACTGAATTGTCCTGGGTGACCCCAATTGGGTTTCACATACACGTTCGATACATGTTTAAAGCTGAGCTCAAAGAGATGCCACAGTTAAAGGCTTAACTGGCAGGTAATTGGAAATAACATCATGTTTAAATGCCCTCAAATGGACGCTTTGTTTACAAATGATTGAGGGATAATTGGTGGCGAAATTCCCGGAATTAAAAGTACGTTTTCAGCTTTACTGACATGTGGACACACGGTACAACAACGAAAAAAAAAAAGAAGTATCTTACCACTTTTCGTGTGAATCAATATGACACCACGGACGATGGATTTTGATAAATGCCCCAATTGGTCTGGCCTCACACGCACACACACACACACACGCACACACACACACACACACACACACACACACATTGGTAGAGCCACTTTCATGGTCCTGTAATATACCGAATGCCATCCACATTCCCTGTCATTTACTATAATAAATGCTATGCTGATTTATATATATATATATATATATATATATATATATATATATATATATATATATATATATATATATATATATATATATGTTCGATGGCAATAACCATAAAGTGGGGTTACCATAATTATTGGGATACATGTCTATTATTTGCGCTCACCATCCGTACCTCAGACGACAAAGGGTCGTATTGATCATTTCGAAACTCATCGGACTGGTGTGCGAAGATACTTCTGTTGCCGTGTGTACATAGCCATAACCCTGAGAGCCTATCTAGATTTAACTGTACATGTAACTGCTGTACACGGGGGGTATAGGTACAGTGTGCTGTGGCAGCCAGGGGTACAGGTACAGTGTACCGTGGTAGAGGTACAGTATACCGTGGCAGCCGAGGGTACAGGTACAGCGTACCGTGGTACAGGTACAGCGTACCGCGGCAGTCGAGGGTACAGGTACAGTGTACCGTGGCAGCCGAGGGTACAGGTACAGTGTACCGTGGCAGCCGAGGGTACAGGTACAGTGTACCGTGGCAGTCGTGGGTACAGGTACAGTGTATCGTGGTACAGTTACAGTGTACCGTGGCACCCAAGGGTACAGGTCTGGTGAGCCAGAATCAATAGAGCAACACAAAAGAGATGCGGCTTCAGCACTGTCTTGCCCCGAGTTCCTCCTCATTGTCTTTATATATTGTCTGGCCCTGGCCCTGGCCCTATCTCTGGCCCTGGCCCCCAGCCCTAACTCTGGCCCTGACCTTGGCTGTGGCCCTGGCCCTGGCCCCATCTCTGGCCCTGGCTCTAGCTCTGGCCCTATCTCTGGCCCTGGCCCCGGTCCTAGCTCTGGCCCCGGCCCTAGCTCTGGCCCTGTCCCTGGCCCTAGCTCTGGCCCTGGATTTAGCCCTAGCCCCGGCCTTGGCCCTGGCTCTGGCCCTAGCCCTAGCCCCGGCCTTGGCCCTGGCACTGGCCCTAGCTATGGCCCTGGCCCTAGCTCTGGCCATGGTCCTGGCTCTGGCCCTGAAGTTAGCTCTGGTCCTGCCCCTACTCTGGCTCTGGGGCTGGCCCTGGCCCTAGCCCTGGCCCTGGCTCTGGCCTTGGTCCTAACCCTAGGCATATTCCTGGCCCTGGGCTTGGCCCTGAAGCTGGACACGTCTCCTGGTCCTGGCCTTGCTCTGGCCCTGTCTCTGGCCTGTCCCTGGTGCCAGGCCCGCCCCCCCTGACCTGGCACTAGCCCTTGCCTGTCCCTCACCATGTCTCTGGCCCTGAACTGACCCTCACCGAGATCGATCCCTGGCGAGTCTGCAGCCCTGGTTTCAACCCTGGCGCTGGCCTAGTCTTGACCCCTGTCCCTAAATCTGGCCCTAACCTTAGTCAAGCTCTGGCCGTGGGGGGGGGGACCCTAACCATCTCAAGACCCCGATCCTGGCCCTGATTTCTGGCCTTGACCCTGTTTCTGGACCTACCTGATGACTCTAGTATTGGCCATGTCTCTGGCCCCTAGCCCTGACCATGACTAATCTTTGGCCCAGAAGCTGACCCCCCCGGCCCTGATCCTGACCCTGGCCCTAGCCTAGGCGAAAGTCCTCGCCCTTAGGGATGATCTTTGACTTCCAAGGGTAGTCAAATGTACCTTATAATGATAACACCAATATCTGGCGTGATCTTGGACCCTCCCCTGCTATTGATCCTTATCAGTGAGTTGATAAGAGATGTGTAGCCTGATAAGAGACCGTTATCATTATCTAACAGTGTTATCTTAAAGCCTGCTTGATATCGAGGTTAAGAAAGTTTGCAGTCAGTTGTATAGTACTTGGACTGATAACACCATGTTATCTTAAAAGACCTAACAACACAATGGTTGTTCTCTAGTGTTATCTTACCAAACCTAACAACACAATGGTTGTTCTCTAGTGTTATCTTACCAAACCTAACAACACAATGGTTGTTCTCTAGTGTTGTCTTACCAAATCTAACAACATAATGGTTGTTCTCTAGTGTTAACAACAAAATGGTTGTTCTCTAGCGTTATCTTACCAAACCTAACAACACAATGGTTGTCCTCCAGCGTTATCTTACCAGACCTAGCAACACAAAGGTTGTTCTCTAGTGTTATCTTACCAGACGAAGCTAGGACGCCATTTGGCGTCCTAGCTTCGTCTCTTCGATGTATATCAACTGACTTTTATTTCTCTCTTGTGTCTCCCCTGATGATGTGATTATTACACGAAAGTGCACTTGGAAAATTATCGTGTTTAATTTTCCCCGGAGGTGAATGCAAGAGTTTTGGAAAGAGGGGCAAGTATGAAGTCTGTTGCGGATGAGAGAGCTTGGGAAGTGAGTCAGTTGTTGTTCGCTGATGATACAGCGCTGGTGGCTGATTCATGTGAGAAACTGCAGAAGCTGGTGACTGAGTTTGGTAAAGTGTGTGATAGAAGAAAGTTAAGGGTAAATGTGAATAAGAGCAAGGTTATTAGGTACAGTAGGGTTGAGGGTCAAGTCAATTGGGAGGTAAGTTTGAATGGAGAAAAACTGGAGGAAGTAAAGTGTTTTAGATATCTGGGAGTGGATCTGGCAGCGGATGGAACCATGGAAGTGGAAGTGAATCATAGGGTGGGGGAGGGGGCGGAAATCCTGGGAGCCTTGAGAATGTGTGGAAGTCGAGAACATTATCTCGGAAAGCAAAAATGGGTATGTTTGAAGGAATAGTGGTTCCAACAATGTTGTATGGTTGCGAGGCGTGGGCTATGGATAGAGTTGTGCGCAGGAGGGTGGATGTGCTGGAAATGAGATGTTTGAGGACAATGTGTGGTGTGAGGTGGTTTGATCGAGTAAGTCGTAAGGGTAAGAGAGATGTGTGGAAATAAAAAGAGCGTGGTTGAGAGAGCAGAAGAGGGTGTTTTGAAATGGTTTGGGCACATGGAGAGAATGAGTGAGGAAAGATTGACCAAGAGGATATATGTGTCGGAGGTGGAGGGAGCGAGAAGAAGTGGGAGACCAAATTGGAGGTGGAAAGATGGAGTGAAAAAGATTTTGAGTGATCGGGGCCTGAACATGCAGGAAGGTGAAAGGCGGGCAAGGAATAGAGTGAATTGGATGGATGTGGTATACCGGGGTTGACGTGCTGTCAGTGGATTGAATCAGGGCATGTGAAGCGTCTGGGGTAAACCATGGAAAGTTGTGTGGGGCATGGATGTGGAAAGAGAGCTGTAGTTTCGGGCATTATTGCATGACAGCTAGAGACTGAGTGTGAACGAATGGGGCCTTTGTTGTCTTTTCCTAGCGCTACCTCGCACACATGAGGGGGGAGGGGGATGGTATTCCATGTGTGGCAAGGTGGCGATGGGAATGGATAAAGGCAGACAGTGTGAATTGTGTGCATGGGTATATATGTATGTGTCTGTGTGTGTATATATATGTGTACATTGAGATGTATAGGTATGTATATTTGTGTGTGTGGACGTGTATGTATATACATGTGTATGGGGGTGGGTTGGGCCATTTCTTTCCTCTGTTTCCTTGCGCTACCTCGCAAACGCGGGAGACAGCGACAAAGTAAAATATAAATATATATATATATATATATATATATATATATATATATATATATATATATATATATATATATATATTTCGTGTGTGGCCGAGTGGCGACGAGATTGAATGAAGGCAGCAAGTATGAATACATGTGCATATATATGTCTGTCTGTGTATGTATATGTATACGTTAAAATGTATACGTATGTATATTGTGTGTGTGGGCCTTTATGTATATACATGAGTATGTGGGTGGGTTGGGCCATTCCTCGTCTGTTTACTTGCGCTGCCTCGCTAATGCGGGAGACGGAGGTTAAGTATAATGATAATGATAATAATGATAATATATATATATATATATATATATATATATATATATATATATATATATATATATATATATATATATATATATTGCCTATAAAGTCTCCTATATTTGAATAATTCACTTAACAAGCAGTGAACTTACTCATAATTGGAAAACTTTTACAATATTCCCTGATACCTAACTTTGCTCATTTGCATAAAAAGTATATTAAGATAAAAGCCCCCCAAAAAAAGAAAAAAAAGAAACTACACACAAAAAAAGTATCTAACCCACACTATCAGAGACGCGGGTTATAACCAGAGCGTCTGACCCGTGTGATAATGGCAGTGAATGCAGAGAAAATAGATGTCAAGATATTTGTGTGTGTGTGTGTGTCTATAAAGGTTTGCCACCATCTTGGAGGTGGCGGCCCAGGTGGGTAGGTAGGTAGGTAGGTAGGTAGGTAGGTGGATGGGTAAGTTGGGGATGCTGTCCTTCGCCTCCAAACCTTTTTTTTTTTTCTTTTTTTCCCCCCGAAAGTTTCCTCCCAAAACTGGCGAGTGTGTTTCTGTCATGAGGGAGGTGTGCTGGAGGGAGGGAGGGAGAGAGGGAGGCAGGGAGGGTGGGAGGGAGGGAGGAAATGAGCTGCTCCCTCATGAATTTGTAATGGAGCAGATTTTCTTTTCTTTCCAGGTAAAGTTCTGTGAGATCAGAGTCGGCCATTGTGAGAGGCGAAGACCTTCATGGGGAGGGGGGGGGCTCGAGGGGGGGGGGGGCTCGGGGGGGGGGGGGGGGGGGGGCTCGAGGGGGGGGGGCTCGAGGGGGGGGGGCTCGAGGGGGGGGGGGGGGGGGCTCGAGGGGGGGGGGGGCTCGAGGGGGGGGGGCTCGAGGGGGGGGGGCTCGAGGGGGGCTCGAGGGGGTATATGAACACGGTAGTCACGGTGAGCTAGCCCAACCACTCGCTGCTCCAGCTGTGGGTGGATGGGTATGACATGACCGGGTGGAGGTGACATGACCGGGTGGAGGTGTGTGTGGGTGTGTACACACCTACTCACTCATATCCCACCCCAGCAAAGCCTTCAGTAAATCCAGTGAGTCACTCATGCGGTCTGTGGACCTAAAAGAAACGTATGGGTTTTTTTTTTTAAAGGACATGAGGGAGTCTGTCTGCAGTTCCCAGCCAGCTGGCCAGCCCCACACTCACACACACACACATACACCACACACACACACACACACACCACACACACACACACACACATACACCACACACACACACACACACATACACCACACACACACACACACACCACACACACACACGCACACACCACCTACTACGTTCTGGTCGGCAATATACCATGCGGAGGTGGACCCAGAGAGTGTCAACCCAAACCCCTCACCCCTTCGTGTTCAGTTTAGTTAAGCATCGCCTGGATCATCTCATCTCAGGCTATACCGTGCCCACAGTTCTTCCTGCGCTGACTGCGCTCACCAACACCTTGCGCGGATGGGTCTACCAGACGTCTAGCTGGTGTGATAGTGGGTCTACCAGACGTCTGGCTGGTGTGATAGTGGGTCTACCAGACGTCTGGCTGGTGTGATAGTGGGTCTACCAGACGTCTGGCTGGTGTGATAGTGAGTCTACCAGACGTCTGGCTGGTGTGATAGTGGGTCTACCAGACGTCTGGCTGGTGTGATAGTGGGTCTACCAGACGTCTGGCTGGTGTGATAGTGGGTCTACCAGACGTCTAGCTGGTGTGATAGTGGGTCTACCAGGCGTCTGGCTGGTGTGATAGTGGGTCTACCAGACGTCTGGCTGGTGTGATAGTGGGTCTACCAGACGTCTGGCTGGTGTGATAGTGGGTCTACCAGACGTCTGGCTGGTGTGATAGTGAGTCTACCAGACGTCTGGCTGGTGTGATAGTGGGTCTACCAGACGTCTGGCTGGTGTGATAGTGGGTCTACCAGACGTCTGGCTGGTGTGATAGTGAGTCTACCAGACGTCTGGCTGGTGTGATAGTGGGTCTACCAGACGTCTGGCTGGTGTGATAGTGGGTCTACCAGACGTCCAGCTGGTGTGAGAGTGGGTCTACCAGACGTCTGGCTGGTGTGATAGT
>NC_092225.1:95304423-95306923 GCF_036320965.1 Panulirus ornatus
GCTCACATTCTGGTCCTCCTCCTCCTCTCTCTCTCTCTCTCTCTCTCTCTCTCTCTCTCTCTCTCTGGGAATTTGGTGACCATACAGTCGCGGCTCTCGACATCGGGAACACATGGCCAGATGGGATATGAGTCTTCGCCTTCTGAAGCTTCCTTCCTTCGGCCTCTGATGATTCTCCGTCTCTCCTCTCATGCACGCAGCTTTTCCTCTCGAGTCGTTTCGTTCCGATCGTCGTCGTCGTCGTCGTCGTCGTCGTCGTCGGTGGAGCGAACGCTTCCTCACACCCTATCTACAGTGGTGTCCCTCAGGTGTTCTGTCTTGTCACCCGTCCGTTTCTTCGTCTCCGCGCGCGACCCTCTGCCTTCAACTTCTCACCGTGTTCACTCTTACGCCGATGATTCCACTTGAACTCACTTTTCCTCCCTTCAGTCTATCACTCTCTTAATCCTCTCACGTTGAATATGTCTCCCCATATCCTCATCCGCCCCCCCCCCCCCCGCCCCATCCGCAGCATCTCAGAACGGCGAAGCAGTAACCTAGTTAACTTCAACCTGGTTAAACTTCAAAAAGTGAAGAATAGCATTTTCTCCATACATCTCTCATCCAAAATCTCACTCGTAAAGTGTGCTGATATGGGCTGGCCATATGGGGAGGAAGGAAGAGAAAGGGGGGCTGACTAAGAGGGTGTATATAGATCGGAAGCGGAGGGAACAAGGAGAATGAGGAAACCATCGAGAAGGTGGAAGGAAGGAGTGGGAAATGATTGATCGGGGCATATTAAGCGGTGAGGGGAATCCATGGAGAGGTCTGTTGGGGCTTGGGGGTGTGGATAGGGAGAGGGGAGAGGCTCTGGTTTCGGTGCATTAAACCTGACAGATAGGGCGTGGGTGAAGTGGGGAAATGAGGCCATTCTTCGTCAGTTTCCCGGCGCTACCTCCCAAACGCGAGAAGCTATCTCCCTTCACTTCTGAGGAGGTCGCGGCGTCGCTTTTCACCTTAGGCATCCACACACCACCACCAGCCACCACACACACACACACACACACACACACACACACACACACACACACACACGTGGCAATGACAACATCGGCACTCAACTTCCCTTGTGAGTTGCATGTCTGGTTCCTGAATGCCTTTCCGAACCTCTCCTTCGGTTAGCGAGTGAGTTAGCCTAGAGTCACTCATAATGGTGACCATAGGTACTTACAGATGAAATTATACTTCACTCTCACAACGCCAGGAGTGCAGGCCAATATCTACGGCATCCAACACTCTCTGCACTAGGTGTGTATGGGTTCTGAATGCTAGGTGTCCTTGCCAATAGCTAAGATACCCAGCTTTCTCAACGCTAAGTGTGAGGGCCTATATATGACACCCAGCCCTCTCAACGCTAAGTGAGAGGGCCTATATATGACACCCAGGCCTCTCAACGCTAAGTGTGAGGGCCTATATATGACACCCAGGCCTCTCAACGCTAAGTGTGAGGGCCTATATATGACACCCTGGCCTCTCAACGCTAAGTGTGAGGGCCTATATATGACACCCAGGCCTCTCAACGCTAAGTGTGAGGGCCTATATATGAAACCCAGGCCTCTCAACGCTAAGTGTGAGGGCCTATATATGACACCCAGGCCTCTCAACGCTAAGTGTGAGGGCCTATATATGACACCCAGGCCTCTCAACGCTAAGTGTGAGGGCCTATATATGACACCCAGCCCTCTCAACGCTAAGTGTGAGGGCCTATATATGACACCCAGGCCTCTCAACGCTAAGTGTGAGGGCCTATATATGACACCCAGGCCTCTCAACGCTAAGTGTGAGGGCCTATATATGACACCCAGGCCTCTCAACGCTAAGTGTGAGGGCCTATATATGACACCCTGGCCTCTCAACGCTAAGTGAGAGGGCCTATATATGACACCCAGGCCTCTCAAGGCTAGGTGTGTGTGTGTGTGGGTGGGAGGGTCTCAACGCTAGGTGTACAAGCCTATACATCTAAGATACCCAGCCCTCTCCTTGCGTGCGAGTTAAGGAAAACCGGTTTCCAGGCTATAGCTTCGCGTTTCCCCCTCGGCCCAGAGGAGAGAATGTCCGAGCAGCCGTCTCTTACATCCAACACGGATCACCACCATTCAGCCAAGCTTCGACAGTCTCAGAGTATGACCCCAGGCTGTGTCTGTCGCTCTTGCACTCAACGTACACGCAAAAGTCTATTTTGCTTTTTTTGGTTCTGTTGTTGTCGTGGTGCCAGATGCACTGAAGTTTCAGGCCTGTTTTATAAACCCACTCCGTGGAGACGGGAAGCCAAAATGGCTTTCGAGGGTTTTTTCCAGAGTGGGGTTCGAAAGAGTGAAGACCTGATGATCAAAATGTTGCTGAGCCGTTGCACAAGAGCCACATCAAAAATGAGAGGGAGAAACTCAAAACCCAAAATTAGATAAGAGATGAGAAGGAAGAAAAGATAAGACCTGATGAGGGAAGTATGGCTGGGCTGTTT
>NC_092225.1:95309423-95316923 GCF_036320965.1 Panulirus ornatus
GACCCTTCAGTTGCCAACAGCCACGCGGTAATCATACGACGCAGTGGCTTACCAAGTATTACCTACTCTAGCCAATGATGCGGGGGAGGGGGGCACACAGGCAGCCAGCTCTCGGGAGCAGGAGACCAAGAAAGTAATAACTGAAGGAGAAAGAGGAAGGCGCCAAGGAACCGTGGAGAAAGGTTAAGTCGGTGGAGTTCTGAGGTCACGCTGCGTCAGGTGATGAGATGACGTGGATTCTATCTTGTGTGTGTGTGTGTGTGGAGTTAGAACCTTCCCGTAGTACGAGAAGAGTAACCTCACACTAGGACTGGAACAATCGCTCTCTGTGTACACTCGGAGCAACTGCCCCCCCCCAAAAAAAAAAGCGAAATGAACTGCATCCGAACGTGATTCCCAGTTTCTTTAGAGGCAAACCAAGCGACTTATGTGGGGAGGGGTGTGTGTGGTGGGGGAGAGAGGGAGGAAGGGTTTGTAGAGGCTACAGTGATGCGAAGCATATTGGCAGACTTGTGTAGCGAAATTAAAGAACCATCACATGCGATGGGGAAGTTGTGAGCGGGCGAGGGAGGGAGGAAGTGGGAGGGAGGAGGAAGAGCGGGTTGTACTAGTGTTGGAAAGAGATCGATGGAGAGAATTTGAGTATCAGAAGCAGCAAACTTCACCAGGTTGCTTCCTCCCTCCCCCCCCCCCCCCCCTACAGGATATAACAAAGTCCAAACCTTAGTCTATACAGGATGTTATAGACGAGACGGGACGAAAGAAGAGAGAGAGAGTGAGAGAGAGAGTGAGAGAGAGACAGAGACAGAGAGAGAGAGAGAGAGAGAGAGAGAGAGAGAGAGAGAGAGACAGAGAGAGAGAGAGAGAGAGAGAGAGAGAGAGAGAGAGAGAGAGAGAGAGAGAGAGAGAGACAGACAGAGAGACAGAGAGAGAGCGAATGCTGTGTCGAGCCGTCAGCATTTGAATGCATTGGGTTATCCATGAGGAAAAAAAAAAAAAGAAACAAGAAAAAGGGAAATCATCGATGAAAGAAGAAAGAAGATGGAGGACAGGAGACAGGAGAGATCCCCCCGGGGAGACGGCTGTTGATAGGGAAAGAGTGAGGGAGAGGCCTGAGCCATCAGCAACTCCGGAGATAAAGCGGCCTGGGAGGAAGCAGCACCTGGGAGAACAAGAGTGGGAGGAAAGCCAGACGAGAGGGGAGCTCGCGCACCGGGCCTCCGTGTCCTCCACCAGCCAAATATTTCAACATGGAGTTCTCCTGTATAAAGTCTATCTTTCTATCTGTCTATCTATCTATCAGTAGCATTCATCTATATATCTATCACTCTGTCTGTCACTCTATCTATCTATCTCTATCTATATATATCTTTTCTTTTGATACATATTTGCCACTTCCTGCGTTAGCGAGGTAGCGTTAAGAACACATGACTGAGCCTTAGGGTTGGGGGGGGGGACCCTCACTTGGCCTCCTTCTCAGTTCCTTCTTTTAGAAAAGTAAAACAGGAGGAGAGGATTTCCAGCCCACGCTCCTATCCCTTTCTCAAGTCGCCTTCTAAGACACGCAGGGAATACGTGGGAAGTATTCTTTCTCCCCTATCCCCAGGGATGATATATATATATATATATATATATATATATATATATATATATATATATATATATATATATATATATATATATATATTCCAATGAGTCAATGAGGAAAATGAAACACGAAAAGTTCCCAAGTGCACTTTCGTGTAATAATCACATCATCAGGGAAGACACAAGAGGGAAATAAAAGTCAGTTGATATACATCGGAGAGACGAAGTTAGGACGCCATATGGTAAACATGTGACTGTCCAAAACATACAACTGTTAAGGCTCTTTCTGTTACACTTAAGCAACATAAATAGAGTATAAGAACGGGACAAGAATCAAATGCCTTGTTTAATCACGTTAAAAACTATGATCATTGTATTGACTAGAGTGATGCCATCTCAGTTATTAACTCTAACTCTATTACCAAGAGAAATATCATTAAATCTTCTATTATTGAATACACAAAGAATTATAATCTTAATATTAGTGATGGTCTATACAAATTTTATAACTTTATTGTCGATAAAATTTGTAAAATGATAAGTTTATGAACGCTCGTTGTATGTTTTGGATAATCACATGGTTACCAAATGACGTCCTAGCTTCGTCTCTTCGATGTATATCAACTGACTGTTATATTTCTCTATTGTGTTTCCCCTGGTGATGTGATTATTACACGAAAGTGCACTTGGGAACTTATCGTGTTTCCTTTTCCCCGTGGACTCATAGGAATATCTTGATCACGCGCAAAATTGTGATCCTTTCCAATTTATATATATATATATATATATATATATATATATATATATATATATATATATATATATATATATATATATGCATAATACCACAGGAAAATTAAACGCAATAAGCTCCCAGGTGCACTTTCGTATAATGATCACATCGTCAGGGGAGCTACAAGAAAGATAGAAGACGTAGGACAGTCAGTTGATATACAAGGAAGAGACGCAGCTAAGACGCCATTGGTAACGCCTTCCCCGGCTGACTATCCGCTTGCGGGGCCGCAGCCTCGCCTTCCCCGGCTGACTATCCGCTCGCGGAGCCGCGGGCATAGATACAGAAAATCTCAAAATTCCACCCACAGCTGTTGAGTTGTGTGAAAGCGATACAAGTGTCTCATCTTGACACAAGCCGCTGATGTGTGAAGGAACCAGCTTCATAGAGCGAGGCGCTGCTGAGATGTGGCTGCAAGACAGAAGAAGAAGAAGAAGAGGAGGATGAAGAAGAAGAAGAAGAAGAAGAAGTAGCAGAAGAAGAAGAAGAAGAAGAAGAAGAAGAAGAAGAAGAAGAAGAAGAAGAAGAAGAAGGAGTATATGTTAAAGAAGAAGAAGAAGAAGAAGACGAAGAAGTAGAAGAAGAAGAAGAAGAAGAAGAAGAAGAAGAAGAAGCAGAAGAAGAAGAAGAGGTGAGCATTTTGTCTCTGCATGGAGGCTGATGCATAGTTACTATGTACAGATCTGGCTGGGAGAGGTCTAGTGCTATAGACGAGAACCCCCCGTTGTTCTATGCAGACAGGAAGGTTAAGTTGTGTGCTATGTTAAGAACACATTAGAAAGAAGTTTTCACACCGCGTCCGGGTGCTTTTAAGCCCTGTACACTTTTGACAGCATCACAGGCAGGAGGTGAGAGGGAGAGACGAGAGAGAGAGAGAGAGAGAGAGAGAGAGAGAGAGAGAGAGAGAGAGAGAGAGAGAGAGAGAGAGAGAGAGAGAGACGATGCTAATCATTAGCCTAATGGGCCTTGGAATTGCCTTCATAAACCAGCCATATTTCTTGCCTTCTTGCCACCCCGGCACCACGATACGACCCTTGAACACGACCAGTACGACCCTTGCACACAAGGATACGACCCTTGAACACGACCAGTACGACCCTTGAACATGACAGTACGACCCTTGCACACAAGGATGCGACCCTTGAACACGACAGTACGACCCTTGAACACGACAGTACGACCCTTGAACATGACAGTAAAACCCTTGCACACAAGGATACGACCTTTGAACACGACCAGTACGACCCTTGAACACGACAGTACGACCCTTGCACACAAGGATACGACCCTTGCACACAAGGATGCGACCCTTGAACACGACAGTACGACCCTTGAACACGACAGTACGACCCTTGAACATGACAGTACAACCCTTGCACACAAGGATACGACCCTTGAACACGACCAGTACGACCCTTGAACACGACAGTACAACCCTTGCACACAAGGATACGACCCTTGAACACAAGGATACGACCCTTGAACACGACCAGCACGACCCTTGCACACAAGTATACGACCTTTGAACACGACCAGCACGACCCTTGCACACAAGTATACGACCCTTGAACACGAGCAGTACGACCTTTGCACAGAAGGATACGACCCTTGAAAACGACAATTACGACCCTTGAACACTACAGTACGACTCTTGCCCACAAGGATACGACCCTTGAACACGACCAGTACGACCGTTGCACAGAAGGATACGACCCTTGAACACGACAGTGCGACAAATGCACACAAGGATACGACCCCTGAACACGACAGTACGACCTTGCACATAAGAATACGACCCCTGAGCACAACGATTCGACCCTTGGAAACAACGATACGAACCTTTACCATGGCGATACGACCCTTGGACACAAGGATACGACCCTTGAACACACGACGTTACGAACACCACTTTGCGACCACTTAGCACGGACGATGGCCTGCAGGCATTTCCCCCCACGAGTCGTACCGTCGTCGTACTCAAGGGGTTAATGATAACAAAGACACAGTCGTTCCTCATATCGATTTACCATAAGACAGCAAAATGAAAATAAAAGAGTTGTTGCGATTCTGTCCTGTGTGTGTGTGTGTGTGTGTGTGTGTGTCTGTGTAAGACAGTTGCAGGTGGGTGGTGGTCTGAGCCACCGCCAGCAGCAGCCACAGTTATTTCGTTAAAGCCACAACCCAAATAGTCTATAAAGTGCACCTGCTGATGTCATTCCCTGGCCTACGAGGCCAAACAAACTGCACAACTTTGCGAAATGAACCATACTTTACCTCACATCCCCCCCTCCTGCGCCACACACACACACACACACACACACACACACACACACCCACCACCACCTCCCTCCCTCACTCCCTCCTCCACACACACACACACACACACACACACACACACACACACACCACCACTCCACCACCTCCCTCCCTCCTCCACACACACACACACACACACACACACACACACACACACACACACACACACCACCACTCCACCACCTCCCTCCCTCCTCCACACACACACACACACACACACACACACACACACCCCACCACCTCCTCCCTCCCTGCCTCCTTCATCCCCTCTCCCTCCTGGTCTGATCCTCCCCACCTGTATGTGTAAAAAGTTAATAAGTCCGTTCCAGCTGTACACAAGGCAAGACTTGCGTGCAACCTGCGGCATTCTTTAGTCTTACTTACAGACACACAGACAGACACACAGACAGAAAGACAGACAGAAAGACAGGCAGACAGAGAGACAGACAAACAGTAAGACAGGCAGACAGACAAACAGACAGACAGACACACAGACAGACAGAAAGATAGGCAGACAGGCAGACAGACAGACAGAAAGGCTGACAGACACACAGACATACAGACAGATAATTCCATACATACATACAGACATACATACAGACAGACAGACAGACAGACTTACAGACAGATAATTCCATACATACATACATACAGACAGACAGACAGACATTACATACACACAGACAGACATACATTACATACATACATACAAACACACAGACATTCATACACACTCATACACATTCATACACTCAGACCGCAAGCTTCTCATCTGTAATGGAGCATCTCATCCAAGCTTTGCGAGTCACCTTCCCAAGCTTAGCTGAAACGCCGATCTTTAAGCTGATACTGGGGGAAGAAATCTGACTTTAACAGTTGAATTTTCTAAAGGCCACCCACCAAAAATTATACATATATATATATATATATATATATATATATATATATATATATATATATATATATATTGGAAAGGATCACAATTTTGCGCTTGATCAAGTATATTCTTAACAATTTTCCCCGTGGACTCTTAAGAATATATATATATATATATATATATATATATATATATATATATATATATATATATATATATATATATATATGTATGTATGTATGGGAGCGGGTGGCTGGAAATCCTCCCTTCTCGTTTTTTTCAATTTTCCAAAAGAAGGAACAGAGAAGGGGGCCAGGTGAGGATATTCCCTCGAAGGCCCAGTCCTCTGTTCTTAACGCTACCTCGCTATCGCGGGAAATGGCGAATAGTACGAAAGAATATATATATATATATATATATATATATATATATATATATTTCTTTGCCGTATTGGGGGGGCGGGCGGCCCGCCGTTCACATTCGGGCGAGTTCAGATGGGTACCTATGTACACGGGTCGTTGTCCACAGCCCCCACACCTTATATATGACCACCCAGTGCTCGAAACTCCGCCAGAAGGCGTCATCGCGTCAGGCTGGCTGGAGGGGGAGGTGGGAGGTGGGTTAGTTCCTTTAAGGAAAACTATTCCCCATCCAATATTTCGACACTAGATTACACGAATATCTTAAAAGAACGACCAGCTGTCTGAGAAAACTGTAAACAAAGACGGAGGCGGAGGTACGAGAACAGGAGGATGTATGATGATAGGAAGAACAAAGTCTCGATCCATGAACAGTGGAGAACATTGTGAACATCACGGGCCATGTTATATGATGATAGGAAGAACAAAGTCTCGATCCATGAACAGTGGAGAACATTGTGAACATCACGGACCATGTTATATGGTGATAGGAAGAACAAAGTCTCGATCCATGAACAGTGGAGAACATTGTGAACATCAAGGACCATGTTATATGGTGATAGGAAGAACAAAGTCTCGATCCATGTACAGTGAAGAACATTTACTGACGCATGAGGTTCAGACCATTAACTGAGGTAATACTCGAGACCATTAACTGAGGTAATACTCGAGACCACTAACTGAGGTAATACTCGAGACCACTAACTGAGGTAATACTCGAGACCACTAACTTCGGTGATACTCGAGATCACTGAGGTATTGCTCGAGACCACTAACTGAGGTAATGCTCGAGACCACTTACTGAGGTGATACTCGAGACCACTAACTTCGGTGATACTCGAAACCACTAACTGAGGTAATACTCGAGAC
Organism: Panulirus ornatus; assembly: GCF_036320965.1. Lineage (NCBI taxonomy): Eukaryota > Metazoa > Arthropoda > Malacostraca > Decapoda > Palinuridae > Panulirus > Panulirus ornatus. Next base: position 95,316,286 of record NC_092225.1, read on the forward strand.
CACTAACTTCGGTGATACTCGAGACCACTAACTTCGGTGATACTCGAGACCACTGACTGAGGTGATATTCGAGACCACTAACTGAGGTAATACTCGAGACCACTAACTTCGGTGATACTCGAGACCACTGACTGAGGTGATATTCGAGACTTCTCACTAAGATAACATCGAGAAGGCTTACTGAGGTAATATTCGAGGGGAATTCACTTCATACATATCGAGACTATTCAGTGGGCATCGTCCTCCACCGTTCACCATAGAAACACCCCCAACGAGTGTAGTCCCCGAGACCTAGGGTGTTGCGGCCTCGCAGGTGTTGTTAGTGCTGGCCTCGACCCCGAGACCTAAGGTGTTGCGGCCTCGCAGGTGTTGTTAGCCCTGGCCTCGACCCCGAGACCTAAGGTGTTGCGGTCTCGCAGGTGTTATTAGCGCTGGCCTCGACCCCGAGACCTAAGGTGTTGCGGTCTCGCAGGTGTTGTTAGCGCTGGCCTCGACCCTGAGACCTAAGTTGTTGCGGTCTCGCAGGTGTTGTTAGCCCTGGCCTCGACCCCGAGACCTAAGGTGTTGCGGCCTCGCAGGTGTTGTTAACACTGGCCTCGACCCCGAGACCTAAGGTGTTGCGGCCTCGCAGGTGTTGT
>NC_092225.1:95321923-95336923 GCF_036320965.1 Panulirus ornatus
AGAGAGAGAGAGAGAGAGAGAGAGAGAGGCAAGAGGAATGGTTGACCTGATGGAACAAGGAAAAGCCACCAGCGAGTAAATGAGACAACCACTGGAAAATTCATGGAAGTACATGACGGTGAGATAGAGAGATAAGATGAGGGACCCACGAGCGTAAAGCCTCCTCCACATGTATATATATATATATATATATATATATATATATATATATATATATATATATATATATATATATGATGATCACAATAATCCGTGAGGATAGTTATGAAGGTAAAATCGCAATTCAGTAGTTCCTATAATTTCACTTAACACGTAACTACAGGTTGAATTACCTGTTAAATAGAATTACATGAACTCCTACTGAAGTGCGATTTCACCTTCACACACACACACACACACACATATATATATATATATATATATATATATATATATATATATATATATCTATATATATATATATATATATATATATATATATATATATATATTATCCCTGGGGATAGGGGATTAAGAATACTTCCCACGTATTCCCTGCGTGTCGTAGAAGGCGACTAAAAGGGGAGGGAGCGAGGGGCTGGAAATCCTCCCCTCTCGTTTTTTTTTTAAATTTTCCAAAAGAAGGAACAGAGGGGGCCAGGTAAGGATATTCCAAAAAAGGCCCAGTCCTCTGTTCTTAGCGCTAACTCGCTAACGTGGGAAATGGCGAATAGTTTAAAAAAAAATATATATATATATATACATATATATATATATATATATATATATATATATATATATATATATATATATATATATATATACGATGTTAGCCATGGAAAACATTTATATACACCATCCCTCACAACATGTCCTGTGCTTTTTGCGGAGGGGGAGGAGGGGGGGAGGAGGAGGGGGAGGGAGGAAGAGGAGGAGGGAGGGAGGAAGGAGGACACATCACAGATACGGTGGCTCTTTTTTTTCCACTCCTGATTTGCATACAAATAGGAACCCTGAGCTTATAATTTGTGAATCCCCGGCGCCGCCTGACAACTGGCTCCCGGGGATCCTACGCCCACTCCCACTCTCACTCTCACTCCCCTCTCCTCCTCCCGCTCCCCTCTCCTCCTCCCGCTCCCGGGTTTTCTGGTCATCTATCATGTTTAGGAATTCGACAGTGTGGAATCCTGCAGGAAGGCAGGGGGGAGGAGGGGGGGTAGTAGTAGTAGGAGGGGGATGGGGGGAGGGGAAAGCGGGAAGAGAGGGGGGAGGGAGGGGAGAGGCGAAGGGAGGCGAAAGGAGGGAGGGGGAGGAGAGGCGAAAGGAGGGAGGAGGGGGAGGGGGAGGGAGGGGAGGGAGGGGAGAACGTGAGCTTAGCAGGAGGAAGAGGAGAGGAGCCCCACGCCCAAACCACCCTCCCTCCTTCTACTTTCCCTCCCTCGTCCTCCCAGCGCTGGTCATGGAGAGAGAGAGAGAGAGAGAGAGAGAGAGAGAGAGAGAGAGAGAGAGAGAGAGAGTAGAGAGTACGTGAGAGAGAGAGAGAGAATAGAGAGCAAGTGAGAGAGAGAGAGAGAGAGAGAGAGAGAGAGAGAGAGAGAGAGAGAGAGAGAGAGAGAGAGAGAGAGGTTTAATATACCCTTGCTATCTGCTCAAGGAGAGATGTTTCATGGTGTGTTATACCCTGAGAATGGAATCCTACGACCTATAAAGGACATCTTATCTTTCCAGGACATATTACCCATGTTTGGGTTATATTACCCATGTTTGGGTTATATTACCCATGTTTGGGTTATATTACCCATGTGTGGGCTATATTACCCATGTGTGGGTTATAATGCCCTTGTGTGGGGTTATATTACCCATGTGTGGGCAATATTGCCACGCCCGGATACTTCTATTTACCAACGTTAGGCAAAATAGCTCCTTCATAAGACACAGTCGTAATGTTTTAAGAACAGACGTAAGATACTCTGGAGAGGCCATGTTGTCGCATGCGCGTCAGAGAAGAGGCATGGCAGCGGCGTCTGGTGGGTGGGGTATATACATACACTACCACTATGTGAAATAGGGCAGTATAACAAACAACCCATAAGGGTGATAAGATGGATCAAAGCCGTAGGAGCAATCACCATTACTGAGGAGTAAGGTAAGCGCTATATTACGTCCTGCATAACAGTATATTACATGTTTATGCTCCCCATATTACAGAACGGGTTTCATAAGACATATTACATATATATATATATATATATATATATATATATATATATATATATATATATATATATATATATATATATATATATAAATATATATATATATATATATATATATATATATATATATATATATATATATATATATATATATATATATATATATAAATATATATATATATATATATATATATATATATATATATATATATATATATATATATATATATATATATATTCCTATGAGTCCACGGGGAAAATGAAACACGATAAGTTCCCAAGTGCACTTTCGTGTAATAATCACATCATCAGGCGAGACAAAACAGAGAAATATAACAGTCAGTTGAAATACATCGAAGAGACGAAGCTAGGATATATATATATATATATATATATATATATATATATATATATATATATATATATATATATATATATATATATATATATATATTACATGTTTATGCTGCCTATATTATACAGTGAGTTTCATAAGACGTTATCATAATGGAAGAGATGCTATCAGCAGGTATAAGAAGATATGTTATCAAGATATGGGTCAGCGTTGTTATCAGCGGATGAGCGAGTTATCCCAGCCCAAAGCCGAGACGTTAAAATGGAGTGGTGATGGCTAAAGGGGCGAAGGAGGAGGTGGGTAGGGGGTAATAGTGTAGGATATTAGGGCCATATCCTGCAGGATACCTCTCTCTCTCTCTAGCTCTAGCTCTAAGGAGGAGGAAGAGGAGAAGAAGGTCGCAGGAGAGTGATGGAGACCCTGAGGTCGTTGGTTTGTATCCCATAACAATATATATATATATATATATATATATATATATATATATATATATATATATATATACATATATATATATATATATATATATATATATATATATATATATATATATATATATATATATTTATTTATATTTATATATATATATATATATATATATATATATATATATATATATATATATATCTTTTTTTTTCCTCCTTCATTATGCTTCCGACGCGTCTTTGACTGCGGTCCATCTCGCTTGAAGAGAGAGAGAGAGAGAGAGAGAGAGAGAGAGAGAGAGAGAGAGAGAGAGAGAGAGAGAGAGAGAGAGAGAGAGAGAGAGAGAGGCAGACAGACAGACAGACAGACAGTCAGACAGACAGACAGACAGACAGACAGACTATGTACCTTTGGCCCCCAGGGAATATCGAAAGTCACGTCTTGACTGGGTGAGGTCAGGGGTCAGACGGTTTTTGACCCGACCACTGACTGCCCCTTTCATTTAACCCCGTCTTCTGTCCACTTAGGTTCATCATCATCCAGTCTACTGTCCGTAAACCAGTATATCATCCATCACATTCATCATCCACTACCTGTCATCCAGTCCATCACACTCATCAACCAGTCTACTGTCCGTAAACCAGTATATCATCCATCACACTTATCATCCACTACCTGTCATCCAGTCCATCACATTCATGATCCAGTCTACTGTCTAATCTACCTTCTCTCAATGTTTGTTTTTTCTTTCCACTTTCATCATTCCCTCGTCTCACAACTGCCCTTCCCCCACTCTAGGCTAGGCTCACAGACAAGACGTGAGACACACACACAACACAAGGTGGAATGAATTGAGGAAGAAGGTGAGAGGAGGAGGAGGGAGGTGGGAGGGACACAAAGCGAACCGCGCTCTGGTTACACGTGAAGAGCGAAGGGGTACCCCGCGGTGGGAGGGGCGGGGCGCGCCCTCACACGTCCAGGTGACCCATCATGGTCCCCGTCGTCATGTCCCTCACCGACCCGGGAGAGAGACATACATACATACATACGGGTCGCCGCCAGCAGACACTCACAAGGGGGAAAAAAAAGAACATTGGCCGACGACGGGACATCAGGAGAGAGTACTGCCCACTCAATAGATGGCTGGCTCTCTCTCCTCAAAAGGTAGGAAGCCACCTAGCCATAACCGATGGGGTGTGGTGGTCAGAGACGTGGACGAATGGAATTCAACACTTGACTACGTAATGCGGAGGAAATGAGCTTCTGTACCAAGATTTTGAATGGCATTAGAACAATTAGGCGTGAGATGAAACATGACAATCAATGCCGACTTGCATATGATAAAAGCTCAAAAAGGGGATAGTAAGTTTCATGGTGTGGAAATATGGACTACAATATGGAACATAGACAACACTCGCTCTTTACAACTATAGGCGAGTTAGACCTCAGTCGGAACGAGCTTGTCCATTCTGGTCACGCAAGTTAATCAAAGTTGAAGGGAAAATTTTAGAAGACATGCAAAGAAAAGCATCAAAACCAAATTTCATTACCAGGAAGAAAAAGACTCGTGAAGAAAAACTGCTCAGAACCCCGAAATAATTCTCTCTCTCTCTCTCTCTCTCTCTCTCTCTCTCTCTCTCTCTCTCTCTCTCTCTCTGACTACCAACATCCTCCTCGTACCCAGGCTAGACAGACTCTTCACTGATATCTGTCTTCGGTGAACATTCCCACTTCGAGGAGGAGAAGACTATTCTGCATTCTCAAAATAATAAAACTTTTACTATCTCTCTTGTTCTCGTTTCACTCTCTGTGACCTCAGTGAAGCCCATTCCATCTGTTAAGGGGGAAGAGAACTTCTCCTGAACACACTCTCCCATCAACTTTCCAAAGACAGCTTTAGTTTCTCAACACTATATATATATGGTGCTTCTTAGATTCCTCCGCCCCGGCTACACTTGCCCCACACCCACCTCACCCTCCCTCTCAAAAGCCTGGAGGAGGAGGAGGAGGAGGAGGAGGAGGAGGAAGAAGAAGAAGCAGAAGAGGCGACCCCCTTCCGCTTTAACTACCCTGTTTCTACCACAATTAAGATTACGGCCGGAGATAAACCCCGGACATGGACCATCAGGTCTGTTATCTGTCCTCCTCCGTGCACACACTTGTCTCACGTCATGTCATAACCTCCTCCTCCTCCTCCTCATCCTCCTCCTCCCCGGGTGACTCTTCCATCTCCTCCTCCTCCTCCTCCTCCTCCTCCTCCTCCTCCTCGGGCCAGACTGGATGTAACTGTTCCACTCAGATGGGCAACTCGTCCAAGTTTATGATACAATTTTAGGAGGCTTGATGCGTAGCTGGTATTATTCCGCCTCCCTCGAGATATTGGGGAGGGCGCTGGCTGCTCACAGCCTTAGCGCACACACAGCCCCCCTCCTCTCAAGTCTTATCGCAGCCCCGCCCCACCAACACCCAACCACCCACCCACTACACTCCACCATCATGTCCAGATCACCCCACCTCCTCCCACCCCAACATACTCCCAGCGTTCTATCTCTCACACTCGAAGTCCCACACTGTCTACAACCCCGCGCGCTCCCTGGCTGAGTCCCTACAGTCTGCGTCCGCCGTGTCCAACAACCCCATGCACCGTGTCAACAACCCCATACGGTGTGTCTACTACTCCATACGGTGCGTCCGCAACCCCATACGGCGCGTCCACAACCACACACTTGTGTGTCCACGACTTCACAAAGGTCGTCCAAAACCTCACATACGATAGGGTGCCCACAACCCCACACGGTGTGCCCACAACCCCACACGGTGTGCCCACAACCCCACACGGTGTGCCCACAACCCCACACGGTGTGTCCACAACCCCACACTCTGCGTGCCGCGGGAGATCGCGCCTCAGACGACAAGTCTTGTGGAAAGTGAATATTTTCCCCTCCCATCCCTCCCTCTTCCCCGGGGAAGGGGGCGCGGCGCTGAGCAACGTCCCGCACGGAAATCTTGTGTCCTGAGATTGACAGGTTTGTTGCGCTCGTGTCTCGCAGACTCGGCGTCCGGGGGGGGGGGGGGCAAGTGTCTTCATGACACCGCCGCGTGCGTCTGGTGCGACACACACCCCCCCACCCCCCACCCCCTAACCCCACCACCCCCTCTCTCTCTCTCCCACCAGCGCTCCGGAGGGACGAGTCCTTTTGTGACCCTACTTTTGGGTGTCGGATGTGCCAGAGACTCTCCATCCGAGGGATAGTGTTCTTTACGACTCTACTGTACGTGTCAGACGACGTGCCATTAGACTCTCCAGTCGAGGGGAAAGTCTTTTTTTTCTTTATGACTCTACTGTGAGTGTCAAATGTGCACCGACACTCTACACCTGAGGGAAAGTGTTATCTCTATGACTCTACTGTGCGTGTCAGACGTGCCAGACACTCTACACTCAGGGGGTGGATGGGTAAGGGACGTGTTCTGTAGGACTCTACAGTTAAGACTCTCCACACAGGGTGAGGTGTTGTCTAGGACTCTCCTCTTCTGAGCCACTGATATCATTCACCTTCTGCTGCTGGTGGTGCCAGGCTCTGGCTCACGGTTTAGTGAGGAATGTTTAATGATCTGTCTGATAAGTGTTATTGGTCATGATAGGTAAAAAATCTATCATTCTAATGACAGTAGTAGTAGTAGTAGAAGCTGTAGTAGTGGTATAGTAGTAGTAGTAGTAGTAGTAGTAGTAGTAGTAGTAGTACTAGTAGTAGGAGTAGTAGTAGTAGTAGTAGTAGTAGTAGTAGTAGTAGTAGTAACAGTAGTTGTAGGAGTAGTAGTAGTGGAGTAGTAGTAGTAGTAGTAGTAGTAGTAGTAAAAGTAGTAGTAGTAGGAGTAGCAGTAGTAGTAGTAGTAGTAGTAGAAGTAGTAGAAGTGGTAGTAGTAGTAGTAGTAGTAGTAGTAGTAGTAGTAGTAGTAGTAGTAGTAGAAGTAGTAGTAGAAGTAGTAGTAGAAATAGTAGCAGTAGTAGTAGTAGTAGTAGTAGTAGTAGTAGTAGCAGTAACAGTAGCAGTAATAGTAGCAGTAGCTACAGCAGCAATGCCTACAATATCAAAAGAGTGAAAACACGGGTAGCAACAAGGGCAAACCATTTGTGATATGAGGCAGTGGCTGTCACAGGTAAGGCTTATAGTAGATAAAGAATTAATGAATGTTCCAACCACAGAGGTACAAGTCTGTTGAGTGCACCTGCAATGTTGTATGGGGCGGGTGGTGGCTGAGAGAGAGGGGTGTTGCATACACAAAGCATCAGACCAGCAGATGAGGGAGGGGCAGCGTGGATTTCAGGAGTGATGGAGGATGGGATGTGTGGCGTCAAGTACTGGCTTTTGAAGAATTTATGTTAAGTCGCTTGGAGAAGGAGGGTGACTTGTGTGTTTGGTTTTTAAGGATGTGGAGAAAGTGCGGTCGTGTGTGTGTGTGTGTGTGTGTGTGTGTGTGTGTGTGTGTGTGTGTGTGTGTGTGTGTGTGTGTGTGTGTGTGTGTGTGTGTGTGTGTGTGACAGTGTTGGCAATAATGTCTTAAGAAAAGTAGTCTAAATGTAATGTGTAAAGGGAAAGTCACCGAGTGTACTGATGGCCTTTTACAAGGACAGTAATGCCTGAGTGCAAGCAGGAAGGGAGGAGAGTGAGTGGTCTCCGGTGAAGGTAGGGTACGTCGAGGATGCGTGATGTTACCATGGCTGTTTAATCCCTTTATGTAGTACTGAGTGGTGACGGGGGGGGGGGGGGGTAAACTACGAGAGCAAAACGGGTCTTCAGTTTGCAAGAGCTTGGGGCGCGGGGGTCATGGGAGATGAGTCATCTGCTGTTTGCACATGACGAAGCTCTGGTGGCAGACTGTAAAGAGAAACTCCAGAAGATGCTGATGACGAGAGAGAGAGAGAGAGAGAGAGAGAGAGAGAGAGAGAGAGAGAGAGAGAGAGAGAGAGAGAGAGAGATCTGTGTTAGTAGGGAACTCCGACGCCGTCCACCACGGTGTGCTGAAATGGTGCGGACATACGGAGAGGATGAGCGAAGAGCAGGTGATAACAACGGGGATCTACAGGTGTCTCAGCAGAGGAGGGAAGGGAAAAGGAAAGGAAGGGGAAGGGAAGGGGGAGAGAAGGGGAGACAGACGGTGAGAAAAATGGGGTGGATTAAAGAAGGCTCTGGGGTAGCAGGGCCTGAACACCCAGGATGTTGAGAAACGTGCACTGGATAGAATAAGTGGACTGATGTGGTATATGGGGGCTGACGTACTGCCAGTGGGCATGTAAAGTGAATAACCACGCTTGGCTGTGGATAGCAGGCTCTTTCGATACTACGTATATGCCTGACGCTTTAAGATGAGATGGCGCAAAGGAGGCCACTGTTTGTTTGCACCTGACGCTACTTCCTGAAGGCGGGAAATGCAATTTGATATAAAAGTAATTATAGTAATGATATAACAATAATAACAATAATGATGATAACAATAATAATAATGATAATAATAATAATGATAATAATAATGATACTGATAATGATAATAATAAAAATTATAATGATAATGATAATAATAATAACAATAATGATACTAATAATATTAATGATAATTATAATAATAATGATAATGATAATAATAATAATAATAATAATAATAATAATAATAATAATAATAATAGTAATAATAATAATAATAATAATAATAATATCAATAATGATAATAATGATAATGATAATGATAATGAAAATGATGATTATAATGATAATAACAATAATAATGATAATTATAATGATGATAATGATAATATTAATAACAATAGTAATAAATGATAATAATGATAATGATGAATAATAATAGTAATGAAATGAAAATGATAATAATAATGATAACAATAACAATAATAATAATAATAATAATAATAATAATAATAATAATAATAATAACGATAGTAAACCAGCTACTGCCTGGGAGCGCAAGATAAATTACCAGTCATCTTTTATCAGGAAACCCAGTTACCTCATTTATGATGGCCATTTTACCCTGTGAAAATAATGGCTTATCTTTACCCGGGCGGGAACAATGGAAGACTCATTTTACATTTATATTTCACGCACGTCATTTTCTTTTATCTTTTTTCTTTTTTTTGGCCTTTGTTCCACGCGTCCTCATTTACAGTTATTTCCTTAAGTGAAGAGTGAGGGAGGGAAATCACTGCCACATTTACAACTGGATGTAAGAATAACCGGATGTGTGGGGGAAGGAGCCGCCTGGTGTAAGGGTGAGGTGGTTATAACAACAACAGATGTTGTTAATTGTCAGGTTTAACGAGGCAGGTCGTGTGATGTGGCTACTTTAGCGTGGGCCCTCCCTCCCTCCCTCGCTTATATATGTACCGCCATGGTGGCTGAGTGGCTGCGTGGGTGAATTATTATGAGACGGTGTCATCCATGAATAAGTCCATGGGCTTTTAGTGCTTCATGGATTATTCAGTAAGTCTTGGTATCACACACACACACACACACACACACACACACACACACACACAGACCAAGAAATCCCCTCCCATGTCGTACTCTAAGCGGACCCTGTGTCTCCCTTCCCGTAAAACAGACCCTGTCACACCGAACGCTTTCTTCTCAAACCGAATTCATAACCACGCTTGCCGCACCCAGGTTACCCCTCCCCCCCCCCCCCTCTCGCCGGAGAGAGAGAGAGAGAGAGAGTATACAGTTGATTGCCACACGTCTCCTCTCGCATGGTCCGGCCCTCTAGCGGTAGTCCACACTCATCGCTCACTCAAGAACCAATGAACATAATCTTCTCCTGGACTGTCGTGGCTCGTCGTTCAACATATTTACAAAGTATATATATATATATATATATATATATATATATATATATATATATATATATATATATATATATATACCTCGCAAACGCGGGAGACAGCGACAAAGTATAAAAAAAAAAAAAAAAAAAAAATATATATATATATATATATATATATATATATATATATATATATATATTCCGAAGAGTCTTCGGGAAAATGAAAAACGATAAGTTCCCAAGTGCACTTTCGTGTAATAATCACATCATCAGGGGAGACACAAGAGAGAAATATAACAGTCAGTTGATATACATCGAAGAGACGCATGTATACCCAACGGCGTCTTAGCTATAGGAATGTACTTGATCACGCGCAAAATTGTGATCCTCTCCAACATATATATATATATATATATATATATATATATATATATATATATATATATAGCGTGTGTGTGTGTGTGTGTGTGTGCATTTCACTTAAAGAGGAGGCAATACAAACCACAATGAACATCATACCAAAAGCAGAAACAAATACATGCACCAAGTTACATAATGGGGGAAAATAACGTGTGCAGATCATACAATGAGATTCTGGGAAGCGAGGGATGAATGCTAGAGTGAAAGAAATGAAAGACACAGTCACCTGAATGAAAGACACAGTCACATGAATGAAAGACACAGTCACATGAATGAAAGACACAGTCACATGAATGCAAGACACAGTCACCTGAATGAAAGACACAGTCACATGAATGAAAGACACAGTCACATGAATGCAAGACACAGTCACCTGAATGAAAGACACAGTCACATGAATGAAAGACACAGTCACATGAATGACAGACACAGTCACCTGAATGAAAGACACAGTCACATGAATGAAAGACACAGTCACATGAATGCAAGACACAGTCACCTGAATGAAAGACACAGTCACATGAATGAAAGACACAGTCACATGAATGACAGACACAGTCACCTGAATGAAAGACACAGTCACATGAATGAAAGACTCAGTCACATGAATGAAAGACACAGTCACCTGAATGAAAGACACAGTCACCTGAATGAAAGACACAGTCACATGAATGAAAGACACAGTCACCTGAATGAAAGACACAGTCACCTGAATGAAAGACACAGTCACATAAATGAGACACAGTCACATGAATGAAAGACACAGTCACATGAATGAAAGACACAGTCACATGAATGAAAGACACAGTCACCTGAATGCAAGACACAGTCACATGAATGAAAGACACAGTCACATGAATGAAAGACACAGTCACATGAATGCAAGACACAGTCACATGAATGCAAGACACAGTCACATGAATGAAAGACACAGTCACATGAATGAAAGACACAGTCACATGAATGAAAAACACAGTCACATGAATGAAAGACACAGTCACATGAATGAAAGACACAGTCACCTGAATGAAAGACAGTCACCTAAAACCACAGTTCCCACTACTGTAGATCCTAGAGGACTCTAGAGACAATAGGTTTCTGATATTCTAGCTCTGGAAAGATATTAGAAACCAGGGGTTTCTAGGAAGCGATTGGCTTCTGATAATCTAGCTCTCGAGAGATATTCGAAACCAATGATTTCTGTGAGTTTAGCTTTAGGAAGACACCAAAGACCATGGTTTTTTAGAAGCACAACTCTAGGAAAACACTAGAAACCATAGGTCTCTACGAAAGTAGCTCTAGAAAAAACCCACTGATTTCTATCATCACAACTCTAAGAGAGACGAGAAAGAGAGAGAAAAAGAAAACCACGTCTCTACAACTTCCGCTTCCAGGAAGACACTAGAAACCGCAGGTTTCTATGTGGGCTCAGCTCCCGGGGTGGGGGGGGGGGGGGGGGGAAGAGACTTCAGAGACCATAAAGTCCTGCGGGTGAAGGGAGGTTCAGGAAGACGCAAGATACCACGTGGAGGTTTCTACGAGAACCGACTCCAAATGGGAGCGAGTGTTTCTTGAGGCGAGAGGAGTGTGTGTGTGTGTGTGTGTGTGTGTGTGTGTGTGTGTGGAGGAGGGGGTGGGGGAAGTGTTGTTAGGTCTGGCCAGCAGGAAGTTTCATTAGGGGGCCAGCCAGCCAGCCAGCCAGCCAACAGTGCCACCAGAGAGGGTCATAAATCCCTGGCATCCCCTACCCACCATCCCTTCCTTCCCCGTGTCTGGCACTGTGGCCAAGCCCGGAGGCACCCCCAGAGTCTGGCACTGTGGCCAGGACGAGAGGCACCCCCAGAGTCTGGCACTGTGGCCAGGTTCAGAGGCACCCCCAGAGTCTGGCACTGTGGCCAGGTTCAGCGAGCACCCCCAGAGTCTGGCACTGTGGCCAGGTCCAGCGGCACCACCAGAGTCTGGCACTGTGGCCAGGTCCAGCAGGCATCCCAGAGCTTGGCACTGTGGCCAGGACGAGAGGCACCCCCAGAGTCTGGCACTGTGGCCAGGACGAGAGGCACCCCCAGAGTCTGGCACTGTGGCCTGGTCCAGCGGCACCCCCAGAGTCTGGCACTGTGGCCAGGTCCAGCGGCACCCCCAGAGTCTGGCACTGTGGCCAGGTCCAGCGGGCATCCCAGAGTCTGGCACTGTGGCCAAGCCCAGAGGCACCCCCAGAGTCTGGTACTGTGGCCAGGTCCAGCGAGCACCCCCAGAGTCTGGCACTGTGGCCAGGACGAGAGGCACACCAGAGTCTGGCACTGTGGCCAAGCCCAGAGGCACCCCAGAGTCTGGCACTGTGGCCAAGCCCAGAGGCACCCCAGAGTCTGGCACTGTGGCCAGGTCCAGCGGCACCCCAGAGTCTAGTACTGTGGCCAAGCCCAGAGGCACCCCCAGAGTCTGGCACTGTGGCCAGGTCCAGCGGCACCCAAGAGCTTGGCACTCCAGGGTCTGGAATTGTGGCCACGTCTAGCGGCACCCCAGAGTTTGCCACTGTGGCAAGGTCCAGCAGCACCCAAGAGCTTGGCACCCTAGAGTGTGGCATTGTGGCCAGGTGCCCAGTGGCACCCCAGAGTCTGGCACTGTGGCCAGGACGAGAGGCACCCCAGAGTCTGGCACTGTGGCCAGGTCCAGCAGCACCCAAGAGCTTGGCACCCTAGAGTGTGGCATTGTGGCCAGGTCCAGCGGCACCCCAGAGTCTGGCACTGAGGCCAGATCCAGCGGCACCCCAGAGTCTGGCACTGTGGCCAGGTCCAGCGGCACCCCAGAGCTTGGCACCCCAGAGTGTGGCATTGTGGCCAGGCCCAGCGGCACCCCAGAGTGTGGCATTGTGGCCTGGCCCAGCGGCACCCCAGAGTGTGGCATTGTGGCCTGGCCCAGCGGCACCCCAGAGTCTGGCACTGTGGCCTGGCCCAGCGGCACCCCAGAGTCTGGCACTGTGGCCTGGCCCAGCGGCACCCCAGAGTCTGGCACTGTGGCCTGGCCCAGCGGCACTACACACGTAACAGAGCAGCAAGATGAGTGCCAAGTCACGGAGCTGAGTTTTAACGGTGAGAGAGAAAAAAATATACGAGAAAGTGCAACAGAAAAGGAGAACCAGGCGCACAACTGTGAAGTTAATCTGGTCATATATATATATATATATATATATATATATATATATATATATATATATATATATATATATATATATATATGTGTGTGTGTGTGTGTGTGTCCCCCCCCTAGTGACGTGGACAACACGGGGGGGGGGGGGGTAGCCTTTTAAAACAGTGTGTTTTCAGGCAAGCGATTAAAATGTCGGCGGGAGAGACAGGGTGGTGGGTGCAGGGGAGGAGGAGGAGAAAATAACACAACTGATATTCAAACGTTGTAAAAGGAAAATATTGGGAGGAATTGGGAACGGAAGGAGAGCCAGGGCAAAAAAAATATTTATATAAATTGCTTTTGGAATGAGAGACTTTGAGGTGATAAATAATTTCTAAGGAGAAGGATGGTATGTAAGTATATATATATATATATATATATATATATATATATATATATATATATATATATATATTTTTAATTATTATTATACTTTGTCGCTGTCTCCCGCGTTTGCGAGGTAGCGCAAGGAAACAGACGAAAGAAATGGCCCAACCCCCCCCCCCCCCATACACATGTATATACATACGTCCACACACGCAAATATACATACCTACACAGCTTTCCATGGTTTACCCCAGACGCTTCACATGCCTTGATTCAATCCACTGACAGCACGTCAACCCCGGTATACCACATCGCTCCAATTCACTCTCTCTCTCTCTCTCTCTCTCTCTATATATATATATATATATATATATATATATATATATATATCTTTCTTTCAAACTATTCGCCATTTCCCGCATTAGCGAGGTAGCGTTAAGAACAGAGGACTGGGCCTTTGAGGGAATATCCTCACCTGGCCCCCTTCTCTGTTCCTTCTTTTGGAAAAAAAAAAGAGAGGGGAGGATTTCCAGCCCCCTGCTCCCTCCCCTTTTAGTCGCCTTCTACGACACGCAGGGAATACGTGGGAAGTATTCTTTCTCCTCTATCCCCAGGGATTAAAGATATATATATATATATATATATATATATATATATATATATATATATATATATATATATATATATATATATATATATATATATACACAGACATACTCAAAGACAGACAGACAGACTGACAGACGGACCCTTCACCGTCTCTTTCTGTCTATAAGACTGTCAAGTCGCAACAGACTAACACAGCCAGCTGGAGCCAGCCAGCCAGCCAGCCACTTACCCAGCCAGACAGCCAGCCAACCAAGCCAGCCAGCCGGTCAGCCACCTACCCAGCCAGACAGCTAGGTAGCCAGCCATCTACCCAGGCAGACTGCTAGCCAACCAGCCAGACAGAGAGACAGAAAGCTATCCAGCTAATCAGCCAACCAGCCAACTATCCAGCCAGCCAGTCAGCCAGACAGCCACCAACCCAGCCAGACATCTAGCCAGTCAGCCAGCCAGCCAGTCAGACAAAGAAACAGAAAGCTACCCAGCCAGCCAACTGTCCAGCCAGCCAGTCAGCCTGCCAGCCAACCAGCCAACTATCCAGCCAGCCAGTCAGCCAGACAACCACCAACCCAGCCAGACATCTAGCCAGTCAGCCAGCCAGCCAGTCAGACAAAGAAACAGAAAGCTACCCTGCCAGCCAACTGTCCAGCCAGC
>NC_092225.1:95341923-95369423 GCF_036320965.1 Panulirus ornatus
TATATATATATATATATATATATATATATATATATATATATCATACTTTGTCGCTGTCTCCCGCGTTAGCGAGGTAGCGCAAGGAAACAGACGAAAGAATGGTCCAACCCACCCCCATACACATGTATATACATACACGTCCACACACGCACATGTACATACCTATACATTTCAACGTATACATAGGTATACATACAATGACATATACATATATATATACATGTACATATTCATACTTGCTACCTTTATTCGTTCCCGTCTCCACCCCACCACACATGAAATAACATCCCCCTCCCCCCGCGTGCGCGCGAGGTAGCACTAGGAAAAGACAACAAAGGCCACATTCGTCCACACTCAGTCTCTAGCTGTCATGTAATAATGCACCGAAACCACAGCTCCCTCTCCACATCCAGGCCCCACAGAACTTTCCATGGTTTACCCCAGACGCTTCACATGCCCTGGTTCAATCCATTGACAGCACGTCGACCCCGGTATACCACATCGATCCAATTCACTGTATTCCTTGCACGCCTTTCACATAGTCGACATTTCCCGCATCAGCGAGGCAGCGTCAAGAACTGAGGACCGAGCCTCAGAGGGAAAAAATCCTCACTTGGCCCTTTGTCTGTTTCATCTTTTGGAAAAGTAAAAAACTGGAGGCTTCCGCATCTATATACATATGAAACCAAAATAGAAGAGTAAAATTCGCACGCGCGTGAGTGAGTGAGTGAGTAAAATTTGAGCTTCAATATACATATGAAACCAAAATAGAAAGAGTAAAATTCGCACGCGCGTGAGTGAGTGAGTGATTGAGTAAAATTGGAGCTCCAATATACACATGAAGCCAAAATAAAAGAAAGAATAAAATTCGCACACGCGCGAGTGAGTGAGTGAGTGAGTGAGTGAGTGCAGGTGGTTGTCTGTACCTACCCTGGAGGCAGTGGACCTTGGTTGGGGTCTTCATACGTATATACATAAGATTTTTCCTCGTGTGTTGTGGAAGTGTGGGACCGCCACTCCCATACTGAACCACCCTCCCCACAATGTGCTTTATGTACGACCCTGCACAATGGCTCTTCCGCAGAGCATTACCATAGATTGGAAAAACGTATAAATAAGAAATGAAAGGGCCTTAGATTTAAGGGCTTTTCCTTCTCTTTTTTTCTCTCCAGCTTAACCACAAATGTCCTGTGTAGGTAAGTAGGTAGGTAGGTAGGTAGGTAGGTCGGTAGGTAGGTAGGTAGGTAGGTAGGTAGGTAGGTATGTATGTATGTATGTATGTATGTATGTAGGTAGGTAGGTAGGTAGGTAGGTAGGTAGGTAGGTAGGTAGGTAGGTAGGTAGGTAGGTATGTATGTATGTATGTATGTATGTATGTAGGTAGGTAGGTAGGGAGGTAGGTAGATACGTAGGTAGGTATGTATGTAGGTAGGTAGGTAGGTAGGTAGGTAGGTAGGTAGGTAGGTATGTATGTATGTATGTATGTATGTATGTAGGTAGGTAGGTAGGTAGGGAGGTAGGTAGATACGTAGGTAGGTATGTAGGTAGGTAGGTAGGTAGGTATGTAGGTAGGTAGGTAGGTAGGTAGGTACGTAGGTTTAGCCCCCTAACGTAAACATTTCCAAGTCCAATCCAAACTCTTCAATAATCCACTGGAACCTAATGGAACAAGGCAAGCCCAACGCCCGCCCACGACAAAGGAGGAGATAGAAAAAATAAATACGGGAAGGAAAGACTTGTGTATTCTATAGAATGAGTAATAGATCTCGAATATATATTTTCTCTAGGATCTGCAGGGAGCTTTATAGGGTTTGGCTGTGCACACCTGGACGGATCCGTATGCCTTTGAAATATACAAGTAACACCAGGAGACAGATCCCTTTGAATATGTAAGAAAAAAAAAAAAGAAATTGGGGGGAGAAACTTTAACATTTCTTGTAGTTGAGGAAGGAGCTAGGGAGCAGTAGAATGACACGAATGAGTACATGGTCTACTTAATGTAGTCTGTCAACCGGAAATCAAGAAATAGTAAAGAAAAAATATTGATGATAAATGATAAATATGAAGAGACTCGTTTTCTCAAAGCTTCGCTCAGTAAGTTTGACTCGTGTGAAATATTCAGAGCTGGAAGGGTGAACCCCTTGCCCCTAGCCCCAGCTCGGGCTCCTAATCCGGGCCTCCTAGCACGGGCCATGCAGAAGGGTAGGGTTATAAAGGAATGGCGACCTAACATATTTTATGATATTTCTGGTTATGAACGCTGTACATTACACACACACACACACACACACACACACACATATATATATATATGTGGTTCCAACAATGTTGTATGGTTGCGAGGCGTGGGCTATGGATAGAGTTGTGCGCAGGAGGATGGATGTGCTGGAAATGAGATGTTTGAGGACAATGTGTGGTGTCAGGTGGTTTGATCGAGTAAGTAACGTAAGGGTAAGAGAGATGTGTGGAAATAAAAAGAGCGTGGTTGAGAGAGCAGAAGAGGGTGTTTTGAAATGGTTTGGGCACATGGAGAGAATGAGTGAGGAAAGATTGACCAAGAGGATATATGTGTCGGAGGTGGAGGGAACGAGGAGAAGTGGGAGACTAAATTGGAGGTGGAAAGATGGAGTGAAAAAGATTTTGTGTGATCGGGGCCTGAACATGCAGGAGGGTGAAAGGAGGGCAAGGAATAGAGTGAAT
Organism: Panulirus ornatus; assembly: GCF_036320965.1. Lineage (NCBI taxonomy): Eukaryota > Metazoa > Arthropoda > Malacostraca > Decapoda > Palinuridae > Panulirus > Panulirus ornatus. Next base: position 95,344,624 of record NC_092225.1, read on the forward strand.
TGGATCGATGTGGTATACCGGGGTTGACGTGCTGTCAGTGGATTGAATCAGGGCATGTGAAGCGTCTGGGGTAAACCATGGAAAGCTGTGTAGGTATGTATATTTGCGTGTGTGGACGTGTATGTATATACATGTGTATGGGGGTGGGTTGGGCCATTTCTTTCGTCTGTTTCCTTGCGCTACCTCGCAAACGCGGGAGACAGCGACAAAGCAAAAAAAAAAAAAAGAAAAAGATATATATATATATATATATATATATATATATATATATATATATATATATATATATATATATATATTCCTATGAGTCCACGGGGAAAATGAAACACGATAAATTCCCAAGTGCACTTTCGTGTAATAATCACATCATCAGGGGAGACACAGGAGAGAAATATAACAGTCAGTTGATATGCATTGCAACGAAGAGACGTAGCTAGGACGCCATTTGGTAAACATGTGACTGTCCAAGAATATAGTGCATATGAACGCGCCAGTTCATAGAACACATGATACCCTCCAACAGCCATGATTCGAACGCAGGACCTTTTGTGTGGTAATCGGGAACGCTAAACGCTAAGATATAATCGCTATCATAGCATAGCAGTTAGCGCTCCCGACTACCACAAAAATGATTCTGGGTTCGAATCATGGATGCTGGAGGGTATTATGTGGAATATATATATATATATATATATATATATATATATATATATATATATATATATATATATATATATATATACATATATATATTCTTTTTTCTTTCAAGCTATTCGCCATTTCCCGCATTAGCGAGGTAGCGTTAAGAACAGAGGACTGGGCCTTTGAGGGAATACCCTCACCTGGCCCAATTCTCTGTTCCTTCTTTTGGAAAATTGAAAAAAAAAAAAAAAACCGAGCGGGGAGGATTTCCAGCCCCCCGCTCCCTCCCCTTTTAGTCGCCTTCTACGACACGCAGGGAATACGTGGGAAGTATTCTTAATCCCCTATCCCCAGGGATAATATATATATATATATATATATATATATATATATATATATATATATATATATATATATATATATATACGGAGAAAGGCTGTATCCGTTCACTCTCATTCTGTAGATGTTATGCAAATTGCACCGAAACCACAGCTCCCTATCTACATCCTGGCCCTACAGAACTTTCCATGGACCTAGCTCAGTCCATTGACAGCATGTCGACCCCAGTATACCACATCGTTCCATTTCAATCTATCACGTGCACACCTTCCACCTTCCTGCATGTTCAGGCTCCGATCGCTCAAAATCTTTTTCACTCCATCCTTCCATCTCCAATTTGGTCTCTCGCTTCTCCTCGTTCCCTCCACCTCTGACACTCATTTTGTCCATATGCACAGACGATTTCAGCTTACCCTGTTCAGCTATCTCAAGCATAGTCTTCTCATTACCACACATCTCTCTTACCCCTTCATTACTTCCTCGATCAAACCACCTCACACCATATGCTGTCCTCAAACACCTTATTACCAAAACATCCACCCTTATCTATAGCCCTTGCCTCGCATCCATATAACGTTATTGGGACTATTATACCTTCACACATACCCATTTTCGCTCTCCCAAAAAAGTTTTCTTTTTCCACACACTCTTGAGCGCTCCCAGAATCTTTACCACCTCATCCACCCTGTGACTCACCTCCGCTTCCATGATTCCATTCGCTGCTAATTCCACTCCCAGGTATGTAAAACACTTCACTACCTCCAAGTTTTCTCCATTTAAACTCACAACACACCTAACTTGTCCCTCAACCCTGTTAAACCTAGTAACTTTGCTTTAATTCACTTATTCACAACTTCCTCCTTTTACACACACTTCCAAACTCAGTCAACAACATCAGTTTCTCACTCGAGTCTGCCACCAGTGCTGTGTCATCAACATACGACAGCTGACCCACCTCCCACAGTCTACATGCTTGCCCTTCTCTCCAACTCTTGCATTCACCTCCCTCACTAACCCATCCCTAAACAAATTAAACAACCATGGGACATCACACACCCCTGCCGTAAACCAACCTTCACTCGGAACCATTCACTTTCCTCTCTTCCTACTCGTGCACATACTTTACACTCTCAATGAAAATGTCTCTGCTTCAAGCAGTTTTCCTTCCACACCATACATTCTCTATCAACCTTACCATATGCTTTCTCCAAGTCCATAAATGCCACATATAATCCATCTGTCTCTCTAAGTATTTCTCACACAAATCCCTTAAAGCAAACATCTGGTCTACAGTTCCTCTATCACTTCTGAAACCACACAGCTCCTACTCAGTCGATGCTCTGTACATGCATTCGCCCTCTCAGTCAATACCCTCCCATTTGCAACTTAATACATATACTCTACAAACTTATACCTCTGTAGTTTGAACATTCACCTTTATCTCCCTTTCCTTTATACATTGGCGCTATGCATGCATTTCACCATGATCCATACAAATCACTGAAAGTCCTATCAACCTATCAACAACAAAATCACCCCCTTTCTCAATTAATTCAACTGCAATACCATCCACTCCAGCCGTCTTGCCTTATTTCATCTTACGTTGGGCTTTCACCACCTCTTCTCTTTTCGTCAAAACACTCTCCATGACTCTCTCCTTTTGCGTGCTACCCCGACCCAAACACCCTACATCTGTCACTCAATCATCAAAAACATTCAGCAGTCCTTCAAAATAGTCTCCATCTCCTCACTTCATCCCTACCTGTTATCACTTCCCCTTTTGCCCCCTTCACAGAAGTTCCCATATGCACTCTAGTTTTTAGTATATTGTTCACCTCCTTCCGAAACATCTTATTCTCCCCAACGTTAGCTGAAATTCTCTCACCAGAAATCTCATTTGCATTCTTTTTCAACCCCTGCACCTTCCTCTTGACCTCCTGCTGCTTTTTCTTATACATCCCCACAATCATTTTCACTCCTTCCTTGTAAGTACCGTCCAAAAGCCTCTCATTTCTCTTTCACAAGCAACATTACTTCTTCATCCCACCACTCACTACCCTTTTCTAATCTGCCCACCTCCCACTTTCCCCATGTCACATGAATCTCGTGCACATGCCAGCACTGCTTCTATAAATACCTCCCATCCCTCATCCATTCCTCTTGCTTCATTTACTCTCCCTTTTTGCCATTCTTCATCCAATCTCTCCCGATATATCTCCACACAAATCTTTTTTCCAAGCTCACAAATTCTCACCACTCTTTTCTCACCGACGCTCTTTCCTCTCTTTCGAAAACTTCTACAAATCTTCACCTTCGCCTCCACAAAAGATAGGGTTCAGACATCCCACCAGCTGCAACCTCTCAACACATTTACATCCAAAAGTCTCTCTCTTACACGCCTACCAATCAATGTGTAATCCAATAATCCTTGCTGACCACTTACGCACACACACACACACACACACACACACACACACAGACACACACACCACACACACACGTATGTATGTGTGTGTGTGTGTGTGTGTGTGTGTGTGCGCGCGCGCGCGCGCGCGCGCTTAGATGGCCGATGCAGGAACTGGCGGATGTAACATTTCAACTGATAATTCTAGAACAATTGGCCAGGAGAATAATTTGCAAAATCTAAGGCTCCTGTCCGTGCAAATTAAGCCTAGCCCGAATGATGATGAGCGGGCGATTCAGCTGAATATTACCGTGTGATTTAAGAGCTCTGTGCCGCGTGTGTGTACATATATATATATATATACTTTAAATGTCTCTAATGTGTTCTTCATGTTCTCTAGTTCTGTGTAGAACCCTAGTGACTTACGATTCCATGACCACGTGTAATCCTTGTGGACTTGAAAGCAGTTATAATCTGTTCCAACATCGTGTGTTGATGAATTATGATTTAATGGAATAAATTTCCGATTACGTAATTTTTGTTTGTGTTTTTTTTTTTTTTTTACAGTGTGGTTACTGAAGGATGAGGTTGGTGTTTTGAACGTGTGAAACGTAACCATGTGAACCTTTTTTATAAAATTTCTCCCACCAGTCTTGTCCCAAATATCTATATTGAGACTCCAATATTGAAAAACTAAGCAGTGTATCATATATATATATATATATATATATATATATATATATATATATATATATATATATATATATATATATATATATATTATCCCTGGGGATAGGGGAGAAAGAATACTTCCCACGTATTCCCTGCGTGTCGTAGAAGGCGACTAAAAGGGGAGGGGGCGGGTGGCTGGAAATCCTCCCCTCTCGTTTTTTCTTTTCAATTTTCCAAAAGAAGGAACAGAGAAGGGGGCCAGGTGAGGATATTCCCTCAGAGGCCTAGTCCTTTGTTCTTAACGCTAACTCGCTAATGCGGGAAATGGCGAATAGTATGAAAGAAATATATATATATATATATATATATATATATATATATATATATATATATATATATATATATATATATATATGTATATAAACCAAAATGGTAGCGTGGAGCATTAAGCCATCAAATCCAAGGGAAACAGACAGACAGACACGATAAGCTTTCGTCAATTTCTCGTGACATTTTTCTTTTTTTTTTTTTTTTTGAGGGGCAACACACGCGCGGGTCTTGCCCTCAACACGTCTTGGGGGGACACAGACGAGAGTTTAGTATCTCTGTCTTTTCCATTTCCTGTTGGTTTTAATAAGAGAGAGAGAGAGAGAGAGAGAGAGAGAGAGAGAGAGAGAGAGAGAGAGAGAGAGAGAGAGAATCACAAATTACAGGAGACACTGCGTGGCGTGTGTATCCCCAGGCTTAATATCGGGCTGGTACCTCACATCTGGTGGGAACAAAGGAGGTATTTGGTACCCACACTGTGTGTGTGTGTGTGTGTGTGGTGTGGGGGGGGGGGGGAGTTACCCCCAAACCCCTATCCTCTCCTGCAGTTGGCGCCCTGTTGGTCCACCAGTGTTCCTGGGTCCTTGATGATGACCTCAGTTGGTCCACCAGTGTTCCTGGGTCCTTAATGATGACCTCAGTTGGTCCACCAGTGTTGCTGGGTCCTTGATGATGACCTCAGTTGGTCCACCAGTGTTCCTGGGTCCTTAATGATGACCTCAGTTGGTCCACCAGTGTTCCTGGGTCCTTGATGATGATGACCTCAGTTGGTCCACCAGTGTTCCTGGGTCCTTGATGATGACCTCAGTTGGTCCACCAGTGTTCCTGGGTCCTCAGTTGGTCCACCAGTGTTCCTGGGTCCTTGATGATGACCTCATTTTGTCCACCAGTGTTCCTGGGTCCTCAGTTGGTCCACCAGTGTTCCTGGGTCCTTGATGATGACCTCATTTTGTCCACCAGTGTTCCTGGGTCCTCAGTTGGTCCACCAGTGTTCCTGGGTCCTCAGTTGGTCCACCAGTGTTCCTGGGTCCTTGATGATGACCTCAGTTGGTCCACCAGTGTTCCTGGGTCCTCAGTTGGTCCACCAGTGTTCCTGGGTTCTTGATGATGACCTCAGCTGGTCCACCAGTGTTCCTGGGTCCTTGATGATGACCTCAGCTGGTCCACCAGTGTTCCTGGGTCCTTGATGATGACCTCAGTTGGTCCACCAGTGTTCCTGGGTCCTTGATGATGACCTCAGTTGGTCCACCAGTGTTGCTGGGTCCTTGATGATGACCTCAGTTGGTCCACCTGTGTTGCTGGGTCCTTAATGATGACCTCAGTTGGTCCACCAGTGTTCCTGGGTCCTTGATGATGACCTCAGTTGGTCCACCAGTGTTGCTGGGTCCTTAATGATGACCTCAGTTGGTCCACCAGTGTTCCTGGGTCCTTGATGATGACCTCAGTTGGTCCACCAGTGTTCCTGGGTCCTTGATGATGACCTCAGTTGGTCCACCAGTGTTCCTGGGTTCTTGATGATGACCTCAGTTGGTCCACCAGTGTTTCTGGGTCCTTGATGATGATGGCCTCAGTTGGTCCACCAGTGTTCCTGGGTCCTCAGTTGGTCCACCAGTGTTCCTGGGTCCTTGATGATGACCTCAGTTGGTCCACCAGTGTTCCTGGGTCCTTGATGATGACCTCAGTTGGTCCACCAGTGTTCCTGTGTCCTTGATGATGACCTCAGTTGGTCCACCAGTGTTGCTGGGTCCTTGATGATGACCTCAGTTGGTCCACCAGTGTTCCTGGGTCCTTAATGATGACCTCAGTTGGTCCACCAGTGTTCCTGGGTCCTTGATGATGACCTCAGTTGGTCCACCAGTGTTCCTGGGTCCTTGATGATGACCTCAGTTGGTCCACCAGTGTTCCTGGGTCCTTGATGATGATGACCTCAGCTGGTCCACCAGTGTTGCTGGGTCCTTGATGATGATGACCTCAGTTGGTCCACCAGTGTTGCTGGGTCCTTGATGATGATGACCTCAGCTGGTCGACCAGTGTTCCTGGGTCCTCAGCTGGTCCACCAGTGTTCGCGGTGACCTTCCATAACACATCCACGGCCTTGCACACGTTTGCAGGTACACATGACACTTGAACGTGAATCAAAAACGGTCGTACTCCCCAAGGAAATAAGCTGGTTCCTCGAGTGTTCGTAATGCCTCAGACTTTTGCAGTGTCCCGACCACTAGCGGCGAAGATTTCGTCATGCGTCAGACCTTTCACAACGTCTCGAAACAAACATTGACGGTGTTATAAGAATTTTACAGTGAATCATGCTTCTGTATCGCCTCATACTACCCTACACTTCCTGTAGTGCCCTACGCTTCCTTGAAAAGAAAAACGAAAGAAAAGTACGTCAGACTTAATCAGACGCCTCATTTTTACAAGCGCATGAGGAATTCTGTCACTCCACACACACACACACACACACACACACACACACACACACACACACACACACACACACACACCAAGCGCCACACCTCCCTGGCGACGGCAACCTGGCCTGGTGGTTGACCGCGTCAAAGGTCGCCACGCACACACACACACACACACCTCGGCCGCGTTATGTGATCATAGCATTTAAGCCTCCGGCAACGTACCTTACATTGGTCCCTTATGCGACCGTAGGGTATACCATCCAGATCACAAGGGAGAGAGAGAGAGAGAGAGAGAGAGAGAGAGAGAGAGAGAGAGAGAGAGAGAGAGAGTGTCACACACTTTTTCGACCTTCATGACGGAGGGAAACACCCGCTCTGGCCTCTCAGGCTCCTACGTAAGGTCCCAATGTGACCAGCGTTATCTACTGGCATCGCTTTCGATATCCCCCCCAATGATCCCCGACGACGACGACGACGACGACCACGACGACCTCCACCACGACCGCCAACCCACACCGCGGCCTGGCCTCCGCTCCCCCCCCCCCTCTCTCTCTCTCTGGCCGCACGTAAATACTGCAGCAGCCGTCGCCACGTGTGTCTGTCAAAACCAGTTGAGCTTGTCCCCAGACACCACCTGTGCAGCCTTTGGATGTGTGACGCCCGACTGCAAGAGCCCCTGGCGGCTCCTCCACCATCAGTAGAGGCAGACCACAAGGGTGTTGGCTTCTGACGTATCGCCTCTTCTATTTTTTTCATCGGTAGGGTTCTGGTGCTTCAATTCCCCAAAGGCATCCTCTTACAGGAGCTTCGCGTGATGTCGTCAACGCCCGTGTCCTACTGCCAATTCATGCAGCACCCACATCCCGGCGCTGGGGCATCCCCCATCCCAGCGATGGAGCCTCGACCATACTCTCTCTCTCTCTCTCTCTCTCTCTCTCTCTCTCTCTCTCTCTCTCTCTCTCTCTCTCCCCTCTTTTAAAACCTGCTGCACCAGCAGTAGAGCTACGGGATCGCGTCGTCTCCTCGTCCCTTCCTCGGGGCGCCACCTCTCCTGCAGATGCACCACAAGATCCAGCAGTCACTGCACCCTCTCCTACAGCAGAATGCCCACCACTCACCTCCCGCACGCCACCATGGGGACCTTGTCTGTATCATCTCGCCTTACCTTACCTCATCTTCATCTCACAAGACCACACTTTAAGTCGCACTTTTACACTTATCTCGACTTACGCTGACTTAGATTTTATCACTACTGAACACTTTTGCCCTGGTGAACGTTTTTTTCTTTTTCTTTTACAAACGTTTACACTGGTTCAGACTTTGACATCGCTTCAGAGTTGTAAGCTCCTTCAGTCTCTCAGGTCTCCTGCCGTCGTAAACTTAAAATCAAAACCTATGCAAAAATATGGGAACTTCCAGGGCTCTTTTTCTTCGGACTTTGAACAGCTTTTCGGACATTTTCATTCTCTATACACTTTGTTAATCGACTTTTACACAGGCGTAAAATTTACACTGATGGAGGAGACCCACCAGGCTCCCATGTAAAACGTCACAGGCTTCAGAGAAGGTATTCAGCATCCTTCAGTCCTTTTTCTTTTTCTCTCTTTCTTTCTTTCTTTCTTTATCTGTCCAATACAGATCAGGGGTAAACACGAATACATTAGCATAATCCGATTTGGATCCGTTTTCTCTTCCTTCGGATTTATGGGTAACTTGGGGAATCTTTTTTTTTTTTTTTTATTATGTTTGTTGTTGTCAGAGGTGCGGACGGTCGGGTGGAGTCCCCGGGTTCCTCGCTGATGGTGGCAAAACTCACCGTAGGATTTACTGTTATGTATTCTGTAGTGGGTACTTGAGCGGGATGTTTACGTGGTAAGATGAAAGCTCTGAGAATCTGTGGTTTGACTTATGGCTTGTTTCGTCTCCTCGGTGTGGTTGGTTAGGTCCCCATGTGGTTCGTTTGGGCGTCCGTGTGGTTTATTAGGTTGTCATGTGGCTGGTTAGGTCCACATATGGTTGGTTAGGTCCTCCATGTGACTGGTCAGGTTCCTATATCTACTTCGTTAGGTCCCTTATGTGGAGGGTCAGGTCCCCATGTGGCTGGTCAAGCCCCCATCCCCCCAACCTATGTACCTGACCAAGTCCCCATGCAGCTAGTCAGGTCCCCATGGAGCTGAGCAGGTCCCCCATGGAACTGGTCAGGTACCTATGTGCCTAGCCAGTCTAGGGGAGGTCAGATGTGACCTAGTTTAGTTAAATGCCTGTAAAGGTCCTCACAACTTTTTCTTTCCAGCTCCTTTGATAGTTCCGTAACCCCACCACCCAACATCCTCAAACATTTCATGTCACCATAACGTCTGACGTATCTTGGAAGCCCCCAAATGATACAGATAGCCGAGCTTTCCTCCCGGAAACTTGATATCCGGCTCAAAACTTCCCTCCCTCCACTGTACAAAGGACTTGACCCGTCTTTGTATGGAGGAAGAACTCACCCTCACATTTTACGGTCGAGCTAAACATATACTAACTTGATGGAGTTGTTGAGGCCCACTGCAATCAGGCAACAGCGCTCCCAGTCTGGTGCGAAAAACTTTGACCCATCTGCCCCTAGAGATGCAGCATTTGTTCTCTTTCCTTCTCTTTCTTTTATGGATATTGCTTCGGTCTGTGCCCTCGGGAAGCTCTTCTCTCTCTTATGTTGATATTCTTTTCATTTCTGCTCCCAAGAGCTGGCTGCTTGTGTGCCCCCCAACCATTAGTTAGACCTAATAATGATCATCCTCGAGAAGCTGCTGAGTCTCATGATTACTATGTGACCGTTGAAAACTCGAGGGTTGGGCCGTTTTGATGCCTGTTTCCCCTCCTCCCTACACCGTTAAAGCTTTGGAACTCTCTGTCTTCTTGTGACATTCTAAACGGCTACGATCCGTCCATTTCTAAAAGGCAGGTATTCCCTTCCTCAAAACGTCTTGGATATAATTCTTCTTTTCTTATATCATTCTTTTAATCTCTATGGTCCATTCTACACGTCATTCAAGGCCACGTATTCCCTGCGTGTCGTAGAAGGCGACTAAAAGGGGAGGGAGCGGGGGGCTAGGAATCCTCCCCTCTCGTTTTGTTTTTTTAATTTTCCATAAGAAGGAACAGAGAAGGGGGCCAGGTGAGGGATATTCCCTCAAAGGCCCAGTCCTCTGTTCTTAACGCTACCTCGCTAACGCGGGAAATGTCGAATTGTATGAAAGAAAAGAAAGAAATATATATATATATATATATATATATATATATATATATATATATATATATATATATATATATATATATCATTATTATTATATTATTATACTTTGTCGCTGTCTCCCGCGTTTGCGAGGTAGCGCAAGGAAACAGACGAAAGAAATGGCCCAACCCCCCCCCCCCGTACACATGTATATACATACGTCCACACACGCAAATATACATACCTACACAGCTTTCCATGGTTTACCCCAGACGCTTCACATGCCTTGATTCAATCCACTGACAGCACGTCAACCCCGGTATACCACATCGCTCCAATTCACTCTATTCCTTGCCCTCCTTTCACCCTCCTGCATGTTCAGGCCCCGATCACACAAAATCTTTTTCACTCCATCTTTCCACCTCCAATTTGGTCTCCCTCTTCTCCTCGTTCCCTCCACCTCCGACACATATATCCTCTTGGTCAATCTTTCCTCACTCATTCTCTCCATGTGCCCAAACCACTTCAAAACACCCTCTTCTGCTCTCTCAACCACGCTCTTTTTATTTCCACACATCTCTCTTACCCTTACGTTACTCACTCGATCAAACCACCTCACACCACACATTGTCCTCAAACATCTCATTTCCAGCACATCCATCCTCCTGCGCACACCTCTATCCATAGCCCACGCCTCGCAACCATAAAACATTGTTGGAACCACTATTCCTTCAAACATACCCATTTTTGCTTTCCGAGATAATGTTCTCGACTTCCACACATTCTTCAAGGCTCCCAGAATTTTCGCCCCCTCCCCCACCCTATGATCCACTTCCGCTTCCATGGTTCCATCCGCTGCCAGATCCACTCCCAGATATCTAAAACACTTCACTTCCTCCAGTTTTTCTCCATTCAAACTCACCTCCCAATTGACTTGACCCTCAACCCTACTGTACCTAATAACCTTGCTCTTATTCACATTTACTCTTAACTTTCTTCTTTCACACACTTTACCAAACTCAGTCACCAGCTTCTGCAGTTTCTCACATGAATCAGCCACCAGCGCTGTATCATCAGCGAACAACAACTGACACTTCCCAAGCTCTCTCATCCCCAACAGACTTCATACTTGCCCCTCTTTCCAAAACTCTTGCATTTACCTCCCTAACAACCCCATCCATAAACAAATTAAACAACCATGGAGACATCACACACCCCTGCCGCAAACCTACATTCACTGAGAACCAATCACTTTCCTCTCTTCCTACACGTACACATGCCTTACATCCTCGATAAAAACTTTTCACTGCTTCTAACAACTTTCCTCCCACACCATATATTCTTAATACCTTCCACAGAGCATCTCTATCTATCTATCTATATCTATATATATATATATATATATATATATATGTGTGTGTGTGTGTGTGTGTGTGTGTGTGTCCTGGCACTGATATTGGCAGGACGGCGTACATATAGCCAGCCAGTATAGACCGTGTACAGATAGCCTGGCCCGCCATTCCCACTCTCTCTGAGCTGATAGCATTTCCACAGTAATTGCCCCTCAGGACACACTTTATTCTCTTACCAATAATGCTGTAGTGTATACAGTGCCTTCAACCATTACATTTACAACGACGCATGAAACCCCTTCTTTTTTTTTCTCCCTGTCTCTCTCTCTCTCTCTCTCTCTCTCTCTCTCTCTCTCTCTCTCTCTCTCTCTCTCTCTCTCTCTCTCTCTCTCTCTCTCTCTCTCTCTCTCTCTCTCTTTTACTTTTTTCGACAATCTACAGATATCAGACGGAGAAAAGGCACCAGAGACCCGCTCTCTTTCCCCAGAATATATAGATATATATGTGTATATATATATATATTTTTAACAGTATCCCAAAGGGACTTTTGTCGATGAAAAAAAAAAAAAATTGGAAAACAACAACAACAAGACAAAAAAAAGGGGGGTGGAAAGCTAAAAAGGTGTATATAGCCTTTTGGACGCAGTTTCCATAAATTCTTTGTCAAGTCTGTAGCCAGGGGAAAAAAAAAAGAAAAAAAGTTTCGAGTCATAATAGAACAGAGGAGGTGTTCTGGGCGAGGGAAAGTGGGGGCAGTTGTCGTGTGTCGTCCTCTCCTGCTGGTGCTGGTGGTGGTTCTTCGTCCCCCCACCCTCTTCCTCCTCGTCCTCCTCGTCCTCTCCTGCTGGTGCTGGTGGTGCTGGTGGTTCTTCGTCCCCCCACCCTCCTCCTCCTCCTCCTCGTCCTCTCCTGCTGGTGGTGGTGGTTCTGGTTCTTCGTCCCCCACCTTCCTCCTCCTCCTCCTCCTCCTCGTCCTCTCCTGCTGGTGCTGGTGGTTCTTCGTCCCCCACCCTCCTCCTCCTCCTCCTCCTCGTCCTCTCCTGCTGGTGCTGGTGCTGGTGGTTCTTCGTCCCCCCACCCTCCTCCTCCTCCTCCTCGTCCTCTCCTGCTGGTGGTGGTGCTGGTGGTTCTTCGTCCCCCACCCTCCTCTTCCTCCTCGTCCTCTCCTGCTGGTGCTGGTGGTTCTTCGTCCCCCACCCTCCTCCTCCTCCTCCTCCTCCTCGTCCTCTCCTGCTGGTGCTGGTGGTTCTTCGTCCACCCACCCTCCTCCTCCTCCTCCTCCTCCTCTCCTGCTGGTGCTGGTGGTTCTTCGTCCCCCACCCTCCTCGTCCTCCTCCTCGTCCTCTCCTGCTGGTGCTGGTGCTGGTGGTTCTTCGTCCCTCACCCTCCTCCTCCTCCTCGTCCTCTCCTGCTGGTGGTGGTGCTGGTGGTTCTTCGTCCCCCCACCCTCCTCCTCGTCCTCGTCCTCTCCTGCTGGTGCTGGTTCTTCGTCCCCCACCCTCCTCCTCCTCCTTGTCCTCGTCCTCTCCTGCTGGTGCTGGTGGTGGTTCTTCGTCCCCCCACCCTCCTCCTCCTCCTCCTCGTCCTCTCCTGCTGGTGGTGGTGGTGCTGGTGGTTCTTCGTCCCCCACCCTCCTCCTCCTCCTTCTCCTCCTCCTCCTCAGACACTGAGTCCCGCCTCCTTGGAACACAGCCTGTCCCCTCCCCCTCCCCCTCCCCCCCCCCCCCCCGACAACAACTACGGCGGTGCTCTGCTGGGGCTGGTGTCCCCTCCTGACCTGAACCCCCCCTCCCCTCCCGGTGTGTCGTCCCCTCCCTTTCCTGACGACTGCTGCTGCTGGTGTCCCCTCCTGACACCCAGTGTATCCCCTCCCTGACACCCAGCAAGTCCCCTCCCTGACGCCTAGTGTGTCCCCTCCTTGACACCCAGTGTGTCCCTTCCCTAACACCCAACGTGTCCCCTCCCTGCCACTCACCGTGTCCCCTTCCTGACACCCAGCATGTCCCCTCCCTGACATCTAGTGTGTCCCCTCCCTGACACCCAGTGTGTCCCTTCCCTAACACCCAACGTGTCCCCTCCCTGACACCCAGTGTGTCCCTTCCCTAACACCCAACGTGTCCCCTCCCTGACACCCAGTGTGTCCCCTCCCTGACAACCAGTGTGTCCCTTCCCTAACACCCAGTGCGTCCCCTCCCTGACACCCAGTGTGTCCCCTCCCTGACACCCAGCGTGTCCCCTCCCGCTTCCCATCTGGTTACGTCCTGTTTCAGAGAATTAGGGTCATATATTCAGCGGGTGATGTGAGAATACCCTCTCATTCTTTCTCCTTGTCTCTTTGCTGTCTCTTGCCAAGATGTCTCTCTCCTCATCTCTCTCGTCTGTTCAAACAATGGCGTATATATTCTCTCTCTCTCTCTCTCTCTCTCTCTCTCTCTCTCTCTCTCTCTCTCTCTCTCTCTCTCGAGCAAACGAAAATAGATACAGCGCACACCGGAAAAATTTACAGGGGGCTGCAAAAATAAGTGGAGGAAGAGAAGAAGGGAAGAGAAACAAAAACAAACAAAAAAAATATCATAAATGCAGCAAATACAATGAGAGAAGAACATAATGTAACACAAGAAATGCTGACAAAGAAAATCAGGAAGCCGCATGAAGGAGAACAATGAAGAACCAAAGACAAAATGCTGAAGAGCAGTCAAGAGAACACTAAAACATCATTCGCACGTATGAATAAAACATAAAACAAACGATAAATCTGAGATTGGATCCATTTCCTTTTTTTCAAGAGCAGAAAAAAAGAAATACTGCAACGACCCAATAAAGTGAAATGCTCAAGATTCAAATCAATGTGTACCAGGATACAGATGAACACAGACCACAGACCACGCAAGAGGCAAAATATTCAGGGCTAAGTCTGATGAAATTGTCATTACAGAGAGTGAGTCTTGGGAACTCCAGCAGTCGGTGATAGAAAAACTCAAGGAACAGCTCAGTCGAGGAACAGCTCAGTCATGGAACAGCTCAGTCAAGGAAAGGTTCGGTCAAGGAACAACTCAGTCAAGGAACAACTCGGTCAAGGAACAGCTCGGCCAAGGAACAGCTCAGTCAAGGAACAGCTCAGTCAAGGAACAGCTCGGCCAAGGAACAACTCAGTCAAGGAACAACTCGGTCAAGGAACAACTCGGTCAAGGAACAGCTCAGTCAAGGAACAGCTCAGTCAAGTAACAACTCGGTCAAGGAACAACTCAGTCAAGGAACAGCTCAGTCAAGGAACAACTCAGTCAAGGAACAGCTCAGCCAGACACGGGAGTGAATGTGATACCCTCAGGTACGTAATGATCCATGACAAATACAAAGATAACCATCGCAAAGCTAGCGATGCTGTTCATGTGATAAAACCTCAGTCGAAAACAGCAGTAAAAAGGAAAACCCGCGTATGTATCACCACATCATGAACGTGACTCTCTACCCCGGCTACACCGTTATGGGCCAGTTATTTTGACGTTGCTCATCACAACAGTCTGGTCTGGGAAGGTGACTGAGATTGGAATAAGTGGAACATGTGTTGTGATTACAGTGTATGCAGATGAAAGGCCAGCATGGGATTGGCCTGCGTTCAAAGGCCACAGATCCCGAGTTTTATAAGTGTATTATATACAGAGACGTTATCACATCACACCCACGCAGGGAGAGACACTGTAGGGGGACAACACCACGGTAGTCCACGACCTCACCAAGGTGTTTGACGTACACAAAAGGGGGTTTAGGGGGGGAAGCAGGAGTCCAACACAACCATGGAATATAAACACACATACACACACAGCAGACCACCACGCCAGGTCTTCAACCCACAGGGGCAACCTCACGATCCGCATACCCCTATCTGTATCTCTTCTCCATCGCGATAAGGTGAGGAGGGGTGTGTGTGTGTGTGTGTGTGTTGTTATCACGGCCTGATATCAGCTGGGATGACGAACGCCCCCCCCCCCCCCCCCCCCCCCGTAGAACAGGCGTTGTCAAAAGCTCTCGGCCACGAAGAAAATGACAATGGGTTGAATTTGAGGTTCGATTTCAATTGTCTTAACTGCGGACGAAAAGCTAATGGAACGATGTGGTGGGGGTGGGGGGAGAGGGGGGGGAGGGCAGAGAGTGTCAAGAGGAGGAGGAGGAGGAGGAGGAGGACGCTGGAAAACGATGGCCCGCGGAATAGCACGGAGGGGAAGTGGGGGGGGGGTTGGCGGTAAAGCAGCTTTAACCCCGGGTCATGGGTTTGGTCAAGGACATGGCCCCAAGCGGTGGATGGAGAGGGAGACACTATGCATGGGTATATATGACCACTGGACATTATTGGCGAGCCTCAAGGGGATAGAAAAAAAATAAAGTCGAGTGGATATGGTGTCCCTAGGGTGTGTGTGTGTGTGTGTGTGTGTGTGTGTAGTTAACCATTCAAATATACGGGGAGGGAGTTTCACACTTCGTGGGGAGCCGTCTCTTCAACTTCTTCCGTCATAGAAATAGCTTCTTAAACTTTCTCTTTTATGCTGTCCACGTCCACAATATCGTCCCTCAGGTTACTCTGTTCATCCAACCCTCGTATACTACCAAAGTACTTCTTCACATCTTTCTTTCAAGACTTCTAACCTTCCCCTGTATCTCAACTCTCCAAATTCTGGTATATAATCCTTGCAGCTCATCTCTGGACATCCTCTGGTAGTTCTTCGTGTTTCTCATGGTTCCATAAGTGCGGAGTCCAAACTTGAGAAATAATGCATAATTCTAATTTTGGCCTAATAGAGGATGAGGAGTTGGATCCCCCTTTCCTATTCTCTTAAAAGTGGGACTGGCCACAGGTTAGGGAACTGCCAACTCCCTCTTAGACACAGATTCCGACAACTTATTTCCTGGTAGATCGCTTCCATATCGAGTCCTTCTCTCGCTATGACCCATTCATTATCATCACTTCACATTTACTCTGGTTGAACTTCATCAACCATGTATCAGACCAGGTTTGAAGTCTGTCGAGGTCCCCGTGTTGAGTTCGTGCAATCCTCCTCGTTTTTCACTGCCTCCATGACATCTGCATCATCTGCAAACATGATCAAGCGGGAGTCCATTACCTTTTGGCACGCTTCGATTGACAGGGATCAAGAAGAGCAATGGTTCCACAAAAGAATCTTGAAGCCTTCCACTAGTGACGTCGACTCACTCGGAGAAGGACCCTCTAACATGTTTTTGGTTCCCTTATCATCTCCTGTCCATCACCGAAGTCGCCACATTTACTCCTCCCTGGCGATCCACTTTCTTGATCAGTCTCCCATGTGGAATAGTGTCTGACGGTTTCTGGTAGTCCAGATACAAGGAATCCAATACTGTGCTCACTCTCTCGTAGAAATCGAAGAGGTTAGTCGCGCGCATGAACTCCCTTCCCCGTTTCTCACTACGGTGGTTATTTTCTTACTTTTCCTCTGCTGGAAGTCGCCCATCTACTTACTGGTTAACTCCTCCAGTACCTAACAGACCATATTCGTCACGAAGACCGGTCTGTAGCTCAGCACCTCCTCCATATCTCCTTTCTTAATCAGCACCTCCATATCTCCTTTCTTAAAGATGGGTATCGCGTTTGCACTTTTCCCCCCTCACTCCCTTGGCATTTCGCATTTCCCCAGCGTCATCCTGAACACTATTTCACTAGGCTTATCAACTGCATCTGATCTTCAGCTGTATATGGTGAAAATTCATGTGGACCATGAGCCTTGTATTCGGGGGTCAAGACCTATAGTATCCTATTCATGTCATTTCTACATAGGATCTCAGTTTATCCTATGACCTCCTCCCCACGTCATGCCAATGGGTCATGGGACCCCATGATTCAATCTTACATAGCCAAAAAAAAAACCGCTTCTGGAATCTACTCGTCATTCAGTTCCCGCATATCCTCGTATTACCCTCTCCAGCTCTTCGCTCCCAATCCCTTACCCTGATTAGCTGGCCTTTAACTGACAATTCGCTCCTGATGAACTGAAGGAAAGAGTCTGAAATCTCTTCCCCTTCCGACTCGTTCTTTTCTTGTTCTTTCCCTCCGTCCCTCTATCTTCTCTCTTGATTCAT
This sequence comes from Panulirus ornatus, assembly GCF_036320965.1. Taxonomy (NCBI): domain Eukaryota; kingdom Metazoa; phylum Arthropoda; class Malacostraca; order Decapoda; family Palinuridae; genus Panulirus; species Panulirus ornatus. The sequence goes on from NC_092225.1 coordinate 95,362,099, forward strand.
CGCGCGTGGCCAATACCCGGCGGAATTCCATCTCATATTTTTTTTTCTTAAACATCTTTCGCCTTGCTAAGCACCTCCCGGCTGGGTGACTCGTGAGTTAAACGTAACCATAACTGGTCGTCCAATCCTCCTCCTCCTCCCCCCGACCCACCACACCCACCACTCCCTCTCCTTGCGTCTCGACTTACAACCGCGCCAGTCCATTTCCTTTTTATCACAGAAATTGCCTCTGACTCTTCCACCGCCTACAGAAGTATTTTGATGAGCATATCTTCTTTCATTCTCCTTTCTCCTTAATCAGGAACGTGTGTGTGTGTATGTGTGTGTGTGTGTGTGTGTGTGTGTGTGTGTGTGTGGGGCCAATGTCAGCGCACTCTGTCACCCGTCAGCGCCAGCTGACGTTGGGGACCTTTGGTGTCAGCACCATCGTACGCCAGGACCACGGCGTCATGCCATCCTACGTCAGCATCCTACTAGCCTGTCAGCACGATCATGCGTCAGCACCACGCTGTGTCAGTCCCCCCTCCCCATACCACCCCCCGTTTCAATACGTCAGCCCCAACATACGTCAGGAGAGCCTCGGGTCAGCGCCGCTGTGTCAGCACCACTTCGTCAGGAGCAGCTTGCCAGTAATTAATCCTCATTGCTGGGGCAGAAGTTCGCCCCTAAGACCGAAGCACCTTCTTCATTAACAAACTCTAATAACATAATTAACAAAGTAATCTTCCGGGAGTGAGGGAAGATTGGCCTAGATTAATTAACAATTTCATGAATATTCTATTCGCTGGGAATATCTCTATGCTGCCCAGACAATCTTGCTCTCTCTCCGTAACGTAGAGAGAATCTTGCTCTCTCAGAGTCTGTTTCTATACTATATAGATCCTCTCTATGGTGTATAATCTTGCTCTTTCAGTCTCTCTACAGTCAAGAAAATCTTGATCTTCTCCAATACTATATGGACAGTCTTGCTCTTTCTCTGTATTGTACAAACGCTCTTTCTCATCTTTGTACTGTATAGATTATCTTGATCTAAAACTATACTGTATGGACAATCTTGCTCCTTCTCTACACTGTATAGACTATCTTGCTCTTTCTCTACAACGTATGGATAATCTTCCTCTTTCTCTATATTCTTAAGACAGTCCAGCTCTATCTCTGGACTATATGATATTGCTCCTTTTCTACACTATGTACACGATATTGCTCCTTCCCTAAACTGTACCATCTTGATCGTTCTCTGTGCTATATAAACAATCTTGCTCTTTATCTATAATATATAAACAATCTTGCTCTTCATGCTGTATAAACAGCCACTCATTCCAGGACAGAATACACAATCTTACTCTTTATCTATACTATATTCACAATCTTGCTCCTTATCTGCGCTGCATAAACCATCTTTATCAATACTATAGAGGCAATCTTGCTCTTTCACTATGCTATATAACAAGCTTTCTCTTTATCTATACTTATGGATCTATACTGATGGACAATCTTGCTTTCTCTCTGTACTATATAAACAATCTTGCTCTTTATCTATAATATATAGACAATGTCATTTCTATACCGTATAGGCAATCTAGCTCTTTCTCTATACTGTATAGACGGTCTTGATCTTTCTCTACAATGTATAGACGATCTTGCTCTTTCTCTATCCTGTATAGACAATCTAGCTCTTTCTCTATCCTGTATAGACAATCTAGCTCTTTCTCTATACTGTATAGACAATCTAGCTCTTTCTCTATCCTGTATAGACGATCTTGCTCTTCCTCTATACTGCATAGACAATCTTGCTCTTTCTCTATACTGTATAGACAATCTAGCTCTTTCTCTATACTGTATAAACAATCCAACTTTTTCTCTATACTGTATAGACAATCTAGCTCTTTCTCTATACTATACAGAAAAAATTCCTTTTTGTCTTCACTTTGTGGATGATAAGCAAAAAAATACATATATATTTCACTAGAGTGTGTTGGAGAGAGAGAGAGAGAGAGAGAGAGAGAGAGAGAGAGAGAGAGAGAGAGAGAGAGAGAGAGAGAGAGAGAGAGAGAGAGTGTGTAACTCTACCTACCGGTCCATTTTTTTTCTAAACGAGTGAACAAAAAAATATCTTTAGAATAAATCAGCATCCCCTGGGTACAGCAGGTTACTCCAGGCACACAACACACATGTTAATAAGATAACCCTGCATATTAAACTGGTACTCTGCTCAGCCGGTTTCGGGTCGGAATTCGGGAAATTAAATTCCTGCGGCTTTTCCCCACCACCAAATTTAATATCGAAATGTTCAGCAGATTACCGTGATAACATAATCCTAACGCGCCGACAACACACACACACACACACACACACACACACACACACACACACACACACACACACACACACACATTCTGCAAGAGGTCAGTGTGGTGCGTGTGTGTGATCTAGTATATGCATAAAACCACAGGAAAATGAAACGCGACGGGTTCCCAAGTGCACTTTCGTGTAATGATCACATCATCAGGGGGAGATGCAAAAGATTCAGACAGAAGACGTAGAACAGTCATTTGAAATACGAGGGAGAGACGTAGCTGAGACGCCACTGGTAAACAAGCGTTCCTTGATGGTGGTGTTCGGGTCTGGCATCATGCATGTCATAAAACTTTTATTATGTGGACACGACAGGGAACTATTTGCAAATTCTGCCTGCGACAAAGCTAACAAGTTTGTATAGACCTTCACTGGTATTGATGTTACAATTCTTTGTTTATTCAACGATACAAGATTCGATGATATTTCTCGTGGTAAAGGAATCACAGTTGATAACTGAATTAGCTTTACACCAGTCAATACAATGGTTATGATTTTTAACATAATTAAACAAACTTTTGATTCTTGCCTTGTTCTTATATCGTATCTATGTTGCTTAAGTCTAAACATAAAGATCCTTACCAGTCTGCCCAACATAAAACATATTACAGCTTTTACAGGGGACTCTGTAAATGCAGCCAGCAGAATTTTCTGGTGAGTTTTTTGATTAAATTGTACTTTAGTGTTATTACTAAAGGCTCTATCTACATTAAAGGACTTAAGCAACCTGGGAAGTAATGTAAAATTATCACTAAAAGGGAGAAATAAAAGATTCTTGGTATCAAGGGGAAGTTTGGGTTCAACTCGATAAAATTATTTCTTTGCCAACGTAAGTGATTTTTCAATAAAAGATCTAGGATACTTTAACTCGGGTCCGATACAGTATATCTTCTCGAACTCATATTATATATATATATATATATATATATATATATATATATATATATATATATATATATATATATATATATACTTATATATATATATATATATATATATATATATATATATATATATATATATATATATATATATATATATTTATATATATATATATATATATATATATATATATATATATATATATATATATATATATATATATATATATATATACTTTCCCGTCTAGAAGTTCCTTCTCTTGGATTTCCGCAGCGCTCAGGAAGGCAGCCACGTACACCGTCCTCCCCAGAGATACTCCCCCATACCTCAAGCACTCTGTGTGTGTGAGCCTCTCACCACGATCATCCAGCGATCATACTGTCCCGCTCTCTCCCCACCCCACCACCTTCACCCTACACAGACGACCCCACCCGGGAACCTTTGTACTCTGAAGTGCCTCGTCAGAGGTGGGTTCACCCTTCACACCTGAGAGAGGGGGGAGAGTCACAGGTCGCAACCCACTGAGGTCATGGCTGATCCGGCCCCTGAGTCCGGATTGCCAGGGGCACTTCCCGTCCGTCCGTCCGTCCGTCCGTCCTCGCTGGACAGGGTCTGTCAACCTTGGTCTTTCGCCCGGAAGGATTCCATCAGCACGCCAGACGAGGGCTCGCCACCGCCACCTCTTTTCCTTCGACTCTCTCTCTCTCTCTCTCTCTCTCTCTCTCTCTCTCTCTCTCTCTCTCTCTCTCTCTCTCGTGTACTGAAGAAGAGATACGATGGCATCAGATACACCCCCACCCATCATCCCCCTCCCACTCCCTTCAACTACCGTCGTCAACACCCATCGCCTGTCTGTGGGTGTCTGTCTTGTCTGTACGTTCGAAGGGGCGACAGCTTGTGTGAGACAAACCCGTTCCTGACACCATAGGATGAATAACTTGGCTCCTCCGTCCTGCTGGTGAGCGAGGCTGCACCCCATGCGTGCGGTACGTGAAGCTACGTGTGCGCGCTCATACCCTCGTCCGTTGGTGGAGCGCCACTGACCAGCAGTAGTGCCATAATGGCCCACAAGGCTTTGACTCGTAATGACTTGTTCTGTTGGACCGTACGTCAGGCGTTGCGAGATTAACGACATCAAAAAAGAGTCTCTCTCTCTCTCTCTCTCTCTCTCTCTCTCTCTCTCTCTCTCTCTCTCTTGCTCCTGCCAACTGTCTAGTGGAAGGAGACGAATCCCCCTCCCACACAAAACTCCTCAGCCATGATGGAAGAGGCAAAGGGCCTGACGGTGTAACAAGGAGCCTGACGGTGTAACACGGAGCCTGACGGTGTAACACGGGGCCTGACGGTGTAACACGGAGCCTGACGGTGTAACACGGAGCCTGACGGTGTAACACGGGGCCTGACGGTATAACACGGAGCCTGACTGTGTAACACGGAGCCTGACTGTGTAACACGGAGCCTGACGGTGTGACACGGAGCCTGGCGGTGTAACGCGGAGCCTGACGGTGTAACGCGGGGCCTGACAGTGTAACAAGGAACCTGACGGTGTAACACGGAGCCTGACGGTGTAACACGGGGCCTGACGGTGTAACACGGAGCCTGACTGTGTAACACGCAGCCTGACTGTGTAACACGGAGCCTGACGGTGTGACACGGAGCCTGGCGGTGTAACGCGGAGCCTGACGGTGTAACGCGGGGCCTGACGGTGTAACAAGGAACCTGACGGTGTAACACGGAGCCTGACTGTGTAACACGGAGCCTGGCGGTGTAACGCGGAGCCTGACGGTGTAACGCGGGGCCTGACGGTGTAACAAGGAACCTGACGGTGTAACACGGAGCCTGACTGTGTAACACGGAGCCTGACGGTGTGACACGGAGCCTGACGGTGTAACACGGAGCCTGGCGGTGTAACACGGAGCCTGACGGTGTAACACGGAGCCTGACGGTGTAACACGGAGCCTGACGGTGTAACAAGGAACCTAACGGTGTAACACGGAGCCTGACTGTGTAACACGGAGCCTGACGGTGTAACACCATGTGCCTGGAAGAGGGGCAACGCTGCTCCCTTGAGACCACTGCTACACACCTGAGTTTCCCACGTCGGCCGACCTCAGGTAATCAAGTTGGCTTCGGGGAACACCAGACGGAGTGCAGAACACAGGAACCCTAGAACCATGGTAATCCGTCTGTTACGGCAGCTTCGGAAACTCTGGGACGATGAGGAAGGAGTGTCTCTCATATTTCCCACCCTCCCTTGTCCTCAGGTCATCAAATCCATACCCATGGACAAGAGAGCAGCCAGTCTTTCTGTTTCAGCGCCTCAGCATAGCTACCCGGCGAGAGAATCTAAAACACAGTTGTTCGTTCAAACAGTATTGGGAAGAAAAAAGAAGAGAGAGAGAGATGGTAAGAGAAGAAGAAAAATCAGACAGATAACCAAAAAAAAAAAATGACGTTTCTCGTTTCCATAACTAACATCTATTCTTTTCTCTAATATCAAGGGCTTCTTCAGATGAACCCCAAGCTGCACACTCTCCTCTGGAAAGTGAGGATTCTCGACGACATATACTCCTTTCCGTCCAGTGAGTATAATCCATCCTCGTCACAAGCAACCTATTGGAGCATCTGGTGTTATCAACCACACGGCAACTCGACAGCGCTACGTGTGTGTCTGTGTCTGTGTGTGTGTTGCACCGGCCGTAATAGTTGATTTGATCACGGGCGAGCCGAACACTGGCTGAGGTTTGTGTTGCCTTGAATGATAAACAGCTGCTCCCTCTGGAGGTCCTCCACCACCATCCTCCTACCCCCTCCCCCCCCCCGGCACCTCCACCCCCTCCTTACCCCAACCCCTGTGGACCCTCCACCTCCTCTCCCACGCCACAGGCACAGCTCTCGCCTGCTCCAGACACACACACACACACACACACACATATATATATATATATATATATATATATATATATATATATATATATATTTTTTTTTTTTTTTTTTTTTTTTTTTTTGCTTTGTCGCTGTCTCCCGCGTTTGCGAGGTAGCGCAAGGAAACAGACGAAAGAAATGGCCCAACCCACCCCCATACACATGCCTTGATTCAATCCACTGACAGCACGTCAACCCCAGTATACCACATCGCTCCAATCCACTCTATTCCTTGCCCTCCTTTCACCCTCCTGCATGTTCAGGCCCCGATCACACAAAATCTTTTTCACTCCATCTTTCCACCTCCAATTTGGTCTCCCTCTTCTCCTCGTTCCCTCCACCTCCGACACATATATCCTCTTGGTCAATCTTTCCTCACTCATTCTCTCCATGTGACCAAACCATTTCAAAACACCCTCTTCTGCTCTCTCAACCACGCTCTTTTTATTTCCACACATCTCTCTTACCCTTACGTTACTTACTCGATCAAACCACCTCACACCACACATTGTCCTCAAACATCTCATTTCCAGCACATCCATCCTCCTGCGCACAACTCTATCCATAGTCCACGCCTCGCAACCATACAACATTGTTGGAACCACTATTCTTCAAACATACCCATTTTTGCTTTCCGAGATAATGTTCTCGACTTCCACACATTCTTCAAGGCTCCCAGAATTTTCGCCCCCTCCCCCACCCTATGATCCACTTCCGCTTCCATGGTTCCATCCGCTGCCAGATCCACTCCCAGATATCTAAAACACTTCACTTCCTCCAGTTTTTCTCCATTCAAACTCACCTCCCAATTGACTTGACCCTCAACCCTACTGTACCTAATAACCTTGCTCTTATTCACATTTACTCTTAACTTTCTTCTTCCACACACTTTACCAAACTCAGTCACCAGCTTCTGCAGTTTCTCACATGAATCAGCCACCAGCGCTGTATCATCAGCGAACAACAATTGACTCACTTCCCAAGCTCTCTCATCCCCAACAGACTTCATACTTGCCCCTCTTTCCAAAACTCTTGCATTCACCTCCCTAACAACCCCATCCATAAACAAATTAAATAACCATGGAGACATCACACACCCCTGCCGCAAACCTACATTCACTGAGAACCAATCACTTTCCTCTCTTCCTACACGTACACATGCC
>NC_092225.1:95376923-95399423 GCF_036320965.1 Panulirus ornatus
AGACGTGACTGATAAGGTCCAGAGCGGAGTAACCAAGAAAATGTACCAGATTTACGAGAGCTTAGCTCCGACGAGAGGTCGAAGTCGAGCCCCAGCCGCCCACCTCACAGACGAGAAGGGAGTCGGGGTTGCGACCTGATGCACGTTCCTGAGTTCGAATGGTTCATGATGCACAAGTCGACAGCTCCTTATAGCGAGCAGTGCGAGTTACCAGGAGGCCACGGTGGGAGGCTGAGAGAGGGAGGAGGATGGTCAGGATGGACCGTAAAGAAATACTAGTCTGGTGTAAAGGGTAGCGGATAGTGAAACTGGGATAGGGATAGGAAACTGGGAGCGACAGCAGCCTACGAGATCTTGAGCGTCTTCTTGATGCTACAAGAAATACGAGAGACAGGGGCCCTCCCACGCGTGTAAAATCCTCTCCCTTTAACGTACATATGAGCAATTACACACACACACACAGACACACACGTATCATCTACACAAAGCCAAGACCCTCAAAGGTACAGTCCTCTGTTCTTGGCGCTACCTCGCTAACGCGGGAAATGGCGAATGGTATGAAAGATATATATATATATATATATATATATATATATATATATATATATATATATATATATATATATATATATATATATATATCCCTCTTCCTGGATAAGAGGACACGAACCATGAACATTGGTATTCACCGTAGTGGTGCGTGGGTGTGTGTGTGTGTGTGTGTGTGTGTGTGTGTGTGTGTGTGTGTGTGTGTGTGTGTGTAGGTGGTTGGAGCCAGGTGGTTCTGTACGTCACACTGGGACTGATGCTGCCCCAGCTGGACCGAGTTATTGAAAATGGAACCAAGGCTTTATGGGCAGTGGAGAGGCCACACATGAAGAAACGAAAGGCAGGGGATTTTGTTAGTGGAGAGTGGTGGTGGTGGTGGTAGTGGTGGAGGAAAGTGTTGGTGGAGAGTAGTGGTGGCGGAGGAAAGTGTTGGTGGAGAGTGCTACTGGTGGTGAAGAGTAGTGGTGGTAGAGGAAAGTGTCGGTGGAGGGTGCTAGTGGTGGTGGAGAGTAGTGGTGGTGGAGGGTGCTAGTGGTGGTGAAGAGTAGTGGTGGTGGAGAGTAATGGTGGTGGAGGAAAGTGTTGGTGGAGGGTGCTAGTGGTGGTGGAGGTAGAGGGTATGGGGTGGTGATGGAGTGTAATGGTGGAGGTAGAGGGTAAGGGGTGGTGATGGAGGGTAGTGGTGGAGGTAGAGGGTAAGGAGTGGTGATGGAGGATAGTGGTGGAGGTAGAAGGCATGGGATGGTGATGGAGGGTAGTGGTGGAGGTAGAGGGTAGGGGTGGTGATGGAGGGTAGTGGTGGAGGTAGAGGGTAAGGAGTGGTGATGGAGGGTAGTGGTGGAGGTAGAAGGCATGGGATGGTGATGGAGGGTAGTGGTGGAGGTAGAGGGTAGGGGTGGTGATGGAGGGTAGTGGTGGAGGTAGAGGGTAAGGAGTGGTGATGGAGGGTAGTGGTGGAGGTAGAAGGTATCGGGTGGTGATGGAAGGTAGTGGTGGAGGTAGAAGGTATCGGGTGGTGATGGAGGGTAGTGGTGGAGGTAGAGGGTAGCGGTGGTGATGGAGGGTAGTGGTGGAGGTAGAGGGTATGGGGTGGTGATGGAGGGTAGTGGTGGCGCTAGAGGGTATGGGGTGGTGATGGAGGGTAGTGGCCGGTGGGGGAGGGAGTTCAGTCCCCCAAAAGGAGACGAAATATCTGCTAAAGATTAAACAAAAGACAGATAACTGAAGACCACTATTATATGACATCGTACACACACACACACACACACACACACACACACACAGAGGCAGATATGAGAGAATATATACGAAGACAATATAGAGGATTAATGAAGCACGAGGAAAAATAGATAGAGTGCGGGGGGGAAAAAAAAGGTGTTTATTTATGATAATAAGAGGAGAGTCTGAGAGTGGGAAGTTATTACAGGCACCAGGGCATAAACTCCCGGCCCTGGAGGAATGGGGGGAAAAAAAAAAATCACTAATAGTGCAGGACTCTTCCCTTCCCCAGCTGCTGGAAGGAGGGTTGGGTGAAGGGGGTAAAGGAATGGGGAAGTACTCCTAGCAGACCCCTGAAGGGATACAGGTACCCCATCTCCCCCCCTGAGAACCCTTTTACCCCCGTAGAGAAGGCTTCCCCCCCCCCCCTTGACTTCCCCGGATAAAAACAAGAGAGGCACCAGACCGGGGGGTGGGGGGGGTGGGGAGGAGGAGGGGGGACCATAAAGTGAAAACATCATCCTTAATTGAAAATCGGTGCTTATACAGGAGGGGAAGCTGGCCTGCCACGCTGGACCAACAGCCGGGGCCAGTGATGGACCTGCCAACCCTGGACCAACAGCCGGGGCCAGTGATGGACCTGCCACCCCTGGACCATCAGCCGGGCCAGTGGTGGACCTGCCACCCTGGACCAACAGCTGGGGCCAGTGGTGGACCTACCACCCTGGACCAACAACTGGGGCCAGTGGTGGACCTGCCACCCTGGACCAACAGCTGGGGCCAGTGGTGGACCTACCACCCTGGACCAACAGCCGGGGCCAGTGGTGGACATGCCACCCCTGGACCAACAGCTGGGGCCAGTGGTGGACCTACCACCCTGGACCAACAGCTGGGGCCAGTGGTGGACCTACCACCCTGGACCAACAGCCGGGGCCAGTGATGGACCTGCCACCCCTGGACCATCAGCCGGGCCAGTGGTGGACATGCCACCCCTGGACCAACAGCTGGGGCCAGTGGTGGACCTACCACCCTGGACCAACAGCTGGGGCCAGTGGTGGACCTGCCACCCCTGGACCACGAGCCAGCTAGCGGACCCACCAACCCAGACCAACAGACGGTCTACACAAACCCTCATACCGTTCGTTGCTTTCAGCTCGTTCACTGCACCTCTCAACACTCTATCACTCAGGTCTCCTGGGCTCTTCAAGGAGGGAACGCATCACTCACTCACTCACTCACTCGCCTACGAGAGGGAACGCATCACTCACTCACTCGCCTACGGGAGGGAACGCATCACTCACTCACTCGCCTACGGGAGGGAACGCATCACTCACTCACTCACTCACTCGCCTACGGGAGGGAACGCATCACTCACTCACTCACTCGCCTACGGGAGGGAACGCATTACGCACTCACTCGCCTACGGGAGGGAACGCATTACGCACTCCTCGTCTACAAGAGGGAACACATCACTCACTCCTCGCCTACGGCAATTTCCTTTAGAAAAAAAAAAAATAACCACACACACACACACACACACACACACACACACACACACACACACACACACACACACGTTTCCCTGAACTTGTGCCTGTGTGAGCCACAGACACTCACGTAGATGAGACGGTATCTAAATGTACCACCCATGGCTCGCCCTGAGGGGATGAGGGAGGGAGAAGGCGAAGGAAAAAGGAGATACTGCTTTATATAATCTAGGAGGGTGGGGGATAATCTAGGAGGGTGGCGGTGAGGAGATAATCTAGGAAGAGGGAGGAGGCTGGATAATCTAGGAGGGTGGCGGTGAGGAGATAATCTAGGAAGAGGGAGGAGGCTGGGGGATAATCTAGGAGGGAGGGAGGGCAGTGTGAGGAAATGTTCGCTTGCTGCCTCCTCCTCCTCGTCCTCCCTTCCCCGCACCCCCCAACACTGTGGTCTCCCCCATGCATCAACTGTTGACAGTCTGGAGAGACGGTACCCCACCGTCTCTGTGACAGACGTAACAAGAACATCATCATCATCATCATTATCATCATCATCATCATCATCATCATCATCATTATCATTATCATCATCATCATCATTATCATGATCATTATCATCATCATCTCTAAACCTTGCCTGGGAGAGACCGTCTTTTACCCCCCCCCCAACCAACCCCCTACCCATCCCCCCTTACCCCCCTTTTCCCCCTTACCCCAGCTGGTGTTCCTTACCTCTCCCCCCAACCAACCCCCCCCTACCCCCCTACCCCAGCTGGTGTTAGGCCAAGAGAGAGAGGGTCTCGGTCTCAGTCTCTCGTCCTCGACACCACGAAGTCTCGCGCGAAGTTATATATGACCCCTCGAGGGTCGGGTTAGTTCGCTAGTCAGTCAGTCGACAGTGAACCATTCCCTCCCCCCTTTCCCTCAGAAAATAAAGAAGAAGAAGAAGAAGAAATGTTCGTGTTCTCGGCCTATATAAATTTCAGGACGAGTCACGTATAAAAGAAGAGAGAAAAAAAGAGAAGAAAGAAAAAATAGAACTCTTGTCAAGGTCGATTATAATAGCCCCATCAGACTGGACGTGTGGCATACGTCCCCTGTGATCGTGAGGGGGGAGGAGGAGGAGGGGGGAGGGGGGGAGGATAAAAGTAGGAGAAGGGAGAGGTGGTGGTGGTGGTGGGGTGGGGGGGGGGTAGAGGGAGTGGTGGTGGGGGGGGGGGGGGGTGGTGTCTGTCTCTCCCTCTCCCCCTTGACCAGGGCTTCATGCCGTGGTGGTGGCCCGTGCGATCTCAAAAATTAGGTCAGAGTCATCATCCACTGCCGGGGGGGCGGGGGGGGGGGGGGGGGGGGAGGCAGCTTCGCCACCTGTGATGAGATGGTAACAATGTTTGGGGAGGTGGGGGGTTCTCTGGGGATGGGAAGACGGTAGCAATGTTTGGGGGGTTTTCTGGGGGTGGGGAGATGGTAGGAATGTTTGGGGGGGTCTTCTGGGGATGGGGAGATGGTAGCAATGGTTGTTCTGGGGATGGGGAGATGGTAGGAATGTTTAAGGGGTCTTCTGGGGATGGGGAGATGGTAGCTATGTTTTGGGGGGTCTTCTGGGGATGGGGAGATGGTAGCTATGTTTTTGGGGGTCTTCTGGGGATGGGGAGATGGTAGCAATGTTTGTTTTGGGGGTGGGGAGATGGTAGGAATGTTTGGGGGTGTCTTCTGGGGATGGGGAGATGGTAGCAATGGGAGTCTCTGGGGATGGGGAGATGGTAACAAGGTTTGGGGGGTCTTCTGGGGATGGGGAGATGGTAACAAGGTTTGGGGGGGTCTTCTGGGGATGGGGAGATGGTAACAAGGTTTGGGGGGTCTTCTGGGGATGGGGAGATGGTAACAAGGTTTGGGGGGTCTTCTGGGGATGGGGAGATGGTAACAAGGTTTGGGGGGTCTTCTGGGGATGGGGAGATGGTAACAAGGTTTGGGGGTGTCTTCTGGGGATGGGGAGATGGTAGCAATGTTTGGGGGGGTCTTCTGGGGATGGGGAGATGGTAGCAATGTTTGGGGGGGTCTTCTGGGGATGGGGAGATGGTAACAAGGTTTGGGGGGTCTTCTGGGGATGGGGAGATGGTAGCAATGTTTGGGGGGGTCTTCTGGGGATGGGGAGATGGTAACAAGGTTTGGGGGGGTCTTCTGGGGATGGGGAGATGGTAACAAGGTTTGGGGGGGTCTTCTGGGGATGGGGAGATGGTAACAAGGTTTGGGGGGTCTTCTGGGGATGGGGAGATGGTAACAAGGTTTGGGGGGGTCTTCTGGGGATGGGGAGATGGTAGCAATGTTTGGGGGGGTCTTCTGGGGATGGGGAGATGGTAACAAGGTTTGGGGGTGTCTTCTGTGGGTGAGGAGATGGTAGCAAGGTTTGGGGGTGTCTTCTGGGGATGGGGAGATGGTAACAAGGTTTGGGGGTGTCTTCTGGGGATGGGGAGATGGTAGCAAGGTTTGGGGGGGTCTTCTGGGGATGGGGAGATGGTAACAATGTTTGGGGGGGTCTTCTGGGGATGGGGAGATGGTAACAAGGTTTGGGGGGTCTTCTGGGGATGGGGAGATGGTAACAAGGTTTGGGGGTGTCTTCTGGGGATGGGAGATGGTAACAAGGTTTGGGGGTGTCTTCTGGGGATGGGGAGATGGTAACAAGGTTTGGGGGGGTCTTCTGGGGATGGGGAGATGGTAACAAGGTTTGGGGGGGTCTTCTGGGGATGGGGAGATGGTAACAAGGTTGAGGACTTCCGTGTAGCAGGAGATGATGCCAAACAAAGCTGAGGGGGCGTCTGTGGGAGGCAGTCAGTCATGCAAGACCATTCCTCTCGTCTTGCTCCCCGTGATGCGTGCTGGGTAAGTGATGCTCCGCTGCTCAATGGATGTACCTTAGGGGGGGGGGGGTAGTATCCCCAGCTCAGGAGGTAACTCACAGCAGCTCACCCACAGCTCAAAACCACTCGTCCAGGCTGGTCAATGTATGGGCACAACACCACCTACACCCACCACCGCCACAACCACAACCACCTCCCTCCTCCTCCACCACCGCACCCGCACCTCCCTCCCTTCCTCCCTCCTCCTCCGCCACCCGCACCCGCACCTCTCTCCCTCACTCCCTCCTCCACCCGCACCCGCACTTCCTCCCTCCCTCCTCCTCCGCCACCCCACCCGCACCTCCTTCCCTCCCTCCTCCACCACCCGCACCTCCCTCCCTCCCTCCTCCACCACCCGCACCCGCACCTCCCTCCCTCCATCCTCCACCACCCGCACCTCCTCCCAGGAAGGTACATTGTAAACCCTCCCGGCAAATGGCTCCGTAGGTCGAGGGGGGGAATGACCTTGTCCACTCCAGGCTTAACGACCGAATTATCGGAAATGAGCCTCGCGGCTAAGGCTCAGAACTGTGCGTAAACCCCGGTTTACCCCGAAGAGGTGAACGTCCACTGCGACGGACGAAAGGGTGGGTCAGTGTCCCCCTCCTCCCTCCTTTGTCGTGTCCTTCCGACCCTTTTATGGAACACAACCTGGTACCCGTCTATGGCCAACCTGGTACCCGTCTATGGCCAACCTGGTACCCGTCTATGGCCAACCTGGTACCCGTCTGAGGGCCAACCTGGTACCCGTCTATGGCCAACCTGGTACCCGTCTGAGGCCAACCTGGTACCCGTCTATGGCCGATCTGGTACCCGTCTATGGCCAACCTGGTACCAGTCTGAGGCCAACCTGGTACCAGTCTATGGCAAACCTGGTACCCGTCTATGGCCAACCTGGTACCCGTCTATGGCCAACCTGGTACCCGTCTGAGGGCCAACCTGGTACCCGTCTATGGCCAACCTGGTACCCGTCTGAGGGCCAACCTGGTACCCGTCTATGGCCAACCTGGTACCCGTCTATGGCCAACCTGGTACCCGTCTATGGCCAACCTGGTACCCGTCTATGGCCAACCTGGTACCCGTCTATGGCCAACCTAGTACCCACCTGGTACCCACCTGGTATGAATGTGATCGAAGGTGTGTGGGGTGACACGAGAATAATCCGTGCGTCAGCTGGATGAGTGGTGAGTGAGGGATCTTGGGTCACACCAGTTCCCCAGTGACGGAGGACCAGAACTGAAGGCCAGACCACCTCGCTATATGACCTGTGTGGTCTGTGTGGTCTGTGTAACTCCATGCAACTCCGCTTGGTGTATGACACCTTGGGGGTGTCTCCTCACACCTTACAAGGCTCGTAGAGATATGTGGAAGGGTATGAGGTGAATACAGATACATATACATACAGACACACAGTCGGTAAGAGGGCACACACACACACACACACACACACACACACACACACACACACACACACACACAGTGGCGTCTTACACCCATGTGACCTGTGAGAATGATCGACCTTTTAATCCTTCGCGACCTTACTCGTAAAGTCTTCCAGTCGACCTTACTCTGATGGTCGACCTATACTCAGGTAAGGTCACACACCCACGAGACAGGCAAGGTCCTCGACCTTATCCTAATCCTCTCACGACAGTCATCGAGACACTGTCGTTCGAGAATGCGTCACCGAGACACTGTACTTCAAGACGCAAGTCACCGAGACACTGTACTTCGAGACGTACGTCACCGAAACACTGTACTTCGAGACATACGTCACAGAGACACTGCACTTCGAGACGTACGTTACTGAGATACTGTGCTTCGAGACATATCTCACCGAGACACTGTACTTTGAGACATATCTTACCGAGACACTGTACTTCGAGACGCAAGTCACCGAGACACTGTATTTCCGAGACATACGTCACCGAGACACTGTACTTCGAGACATACGTCACTGAGATACTGTACTTCGAGACATAAGCCACCGAGAAACTGTACTTCGAGACATACGTCACCGAGACACTGTACTTCGAGACATACGTCACCGAGAGACTGTACTTCGAGACGCAAGTCACCGAGACACTGTAATTCCGAGATATACGTCACCGAGACACTGTACTTCGAGACATACGTCACCGAGACACGGGCTGGGGTTCAACCCTCCAGTTATAAAACACCAGATCGATGGAACTAAGCAAAATCACCACGTTCAATCCAAAGTCAATTCCATTTCGCGAGGAGAGGAAAAAAAGAAAAAAGAAAAATAAGCAGGAATCAATGTCGCGGTACATTTGGGTACGAAGAGATGTACTGCGAGCAAGAGGCGATTCGAGACATGGTCCGAAACCAGTTCGAACGATCCCATCACGCAAAACGAAGCTCCGAACCACAACGGGAGATAAACCAAAGGGGCGTTCATCCCTAACCAAGGGGGCGTTCATCCTTAACCAAGGGGGCGTTCATCCCTAACCAAGGGGGCGTTCATCCCTAACCAAGGGGGCGTTCATCCCTAACCAAGGGGGCGTTCATCCCTAACCAAGGGGACGTTCATCCCTAACCAAGGGGGCGTTCATCCCTAACCAAGGGGGCGTTCATCCCTAACCAAGGGGGCGTTCATCCCTGAGTCGACACACCTACCTCATCCTCATCACCGACCGACCCGACCCTACCTACCTAAGTCGAGCGTCAAAGATATATCCATCATCTCAGCAAGGATGGGGTCGTGTGTGTGATTCCCCCAGAGAGAGAGAGAGAGAGAGAGAGAGAGAGAGAGAGAGAGAGAGAGAGAGAGGAAGAACCACATATGGCCATCATCCTTCGCTCAGCGTGTCAAGGAGGGGACCTGGTCACCCTCAAAGGGCGAATAAAAAAAAAAAAAAGGGTTGTCAAGTGTCGTCGTCTCTCCTCCCCCCCACCCGCCACTTACCCCCCACCCCCCCACCCTTCTCTCTAACCCCCCCTCTGCCAAAGTTTACCAGGGAGGTGGGGGGTCGTCGACCCCCCGTGCCAGTGTTGCCAGCAACGTAGCTAGCTTGGCTCCTTCCAATCACGACGACATTAATTACAGAGGGATTTTCTCCCGAGCTGATGACAGTGATTGGTTTTCTGTTACACAGGTTATGTTGTTTTTATGACGGCGTGGATAACCTATATATACCGAGGAAGATCGACCGTGATATATTTCCTCCCCCAACGAGGGTCCAGTATTGGTATTTCCTCCCCAGGGAGAGACCGGCAGTGATATTTCCTCGCCAGGGAGAGTCCAGTATTGGTATTTCCTCCCCAGGGAGAGTCCAGTATTGGTATTTCCTCCCCAGGGAGAGTCCAGTATTGGTATTTCCTCCCCAGGGAGAGTCCAGTATTGGTATTTCCTCCCCCAGGGAGAGACCGGCAGTGATATTTCCTCGCCAGGGAGAGTCCAGACTTGATATCTCCTTCCCAGGGAAAGACCGGCAGATATTTCCTCCCCAGGGAGAGTCCAGACTTGATATCTCCTCCCTAGGGAAAGACCGGCAGACATTTCCTCCCCAGGGAGAGTCCAGACTTGATATCTCCTCCCCAGGGAGAGACCGGCAGTGATATTTCCTCCCCAGGGAGAGACTGGCAGTGATATTTCCTCGCCAGGGAGAGTCCAGACTTGATATCTCCTCCCCAGGGAGGGACCGGCAGTGATATCTCCTCCCCAGGGAGAGACCGGCAGTGATATCTCCTCCCCAGGGAGAGACTGGCAGTGATATTTCATCCCCAGGGAGAGACCAGCAGTGATATTTCATCCCCAGGGAGAGGCCAGCCGTGATATTTCCTCCCCAGAGAGATATATTGGTATATCCTCCCCAGAGCGAGACCAACGGTGATATTTCCTCCCCAAGAAAGACCAATATTGATATATCCTCCCCCTCCTCGGGGAGAAACCAGCAATATCATTTCCTCCCCGGGGAAGACAGACACAGATATTCTTCCTCGGGGAGAGACTGAGGGATATATCCTCCCAAGGGAGGGAAGTATCCTACCCAGGGAAGACCGAGTGTGGCATATCCTCCCCAGGGGAAGACAGACGGTGATCTTTCCTCCCCAAGGACAGATCAACAATGGTTGATGACGACCAACAGTGAAACTGTAGACCAGGAGACGACATTTAAGAACTTTGACCTTGGCAGTGACTCTCTAGGAATCAAGACAGTAGCAGCCTTTGCCTTGACAGTGACAGTGACAAACACTGCAATGACAGTGAAATCTAAGTGGACAGAGGCAGTGACAACTGTTACAGTGAGCCCAGGGTGAACCAGACACTTGATAACTTTTAAAAGTGATTTTCTTTATTTTTTTCTTCTGTTTACGCAGCCCAGGTCATGGCATGAAAGTGAAATAGATAAATCGATGCAAAAAAAAAAAAGAAATTATCGAGGAATAATTAGAGTAATTTGAAAAAAAAAAAACACACAGCTTTAAGAAATGTTCAAGTCGTGGCTGCCATGAAAGACACGAGACGGACGGGTAGAGAAAAATCCCAAAGCTAAGCGGTGCAGTGAAAGAAACAGACGTCACAACGAGCAACACGTCAACTCCCAATGGCCGAAACACAAAGTCACCGTAGTGACGTGGCGGCTCGCCCAGTATTACGGGTTCTAACCACGGGTGCAGGGAGGGGTACCCAAGCAGCCAGTCCTCGGGAGCAAAAAAAACCTGGCAGGTATTCATGTAGTGCTAGACCACCACCCCCCAACCTCCACTCCACCCCAACACCTCCACCCTACCCTACCCCAACACCCACCTACCCCAAACCCCCCCCCATGTGAAAACACTGTACAAGGACGGAACGAACCATTTCATAATCATAAGAGTAGAATTTTCGGCGTCTAAAAAAGACTTGCCCACTTTACTTTATTTTTTTCTTTACTAAAAGGCAAGCTAAGCTATTTGTGTAATGAGTGAGGGAGTTGGGGGGGGTTGGTTAGTTGGGTTCCCCAGACTGATAAAAATGTTACTGTGATACAGTGTATGTCCCTTGTGTTGAGTGGTGGAATTACGGCGCTGTCAAAGTAAACGGGCAAGTTATGAGGTGTGTTTTATAGACAAGAGACATGGGAAGAAATTAGGTCAAAAAAAAAAAAAAGGCGATTTACACTCTGTTAGATTGCTACGGCCCCACCTGGGGAATCTGTCCAAGTTCATAAAGGCATTTGTGACGAGGTTGTAGAGTGAGTGAGCGAGAAAAAAAAATAATGGATGATGGAGCGGATATGAAAGACTGGGCAGAAATACAATGTTCAGCCACCATGGTAAGTGTGTATCATGCAGAAAGGAAATTACTAATTTTAGAGGCGTAAGTAAGACTGGAGATGACACGAGAGAACCCGGTGGGACACATCTGTTGATAGAGAAAGCCCGCAAAGGCTCATCCATCGTCACCCGCTTCCATTTAGATTCCAGCGACGAGGTTGTGACATCCCCTCACTGTTTGTGACATCCCTCACTGTTTGTGACATCCCCTCACTGTTTGTGACACCCCTCACTGTTTGTGACATCCCCTCAATGGCTGACACTCCCTCACTGTTTGTGACATCCCCTGACTGTTTGTGACATCCCCTCACTGTTTGTGACATCCCTCACTGTTTGTGACATCCCCTCAATGGCTGACACTCCCTCACTGTTTGTGACATCCCCTCACTGTTTGTGACATCCCCTCACTGTTTGTGACATCCCCTCACTGTTTATGACATCCTCTCACTGTTTGTGACAACCCTTGATCTGACGTCAAGCTGAGGTTCCTCCAGTTTCAAAATATGAACGTACACTAAAATCACTGGATGAAATCCTTCCATCTGGATGGATGTGGTGGTTGTGGCAAGGATATATAGATAGATAGATAGATAGATAGATAGATAGATAGATACACCATAATGATCCAATCGTGAATTTCTTTCCAACATGATTAAAAGAAATACAGATATATCTTCCACAAATCACAATCATCTACAGAGAACATAGCTATTCACTCATATTGCCCATGAATTCCATCACAATTTCAAATACATGAATAAATGAAGATGAATAATGTGGAAACTGCACTCACTTGCCCCCTGGTTCCCTGAGATCTGGTCCAGCCACAACGCTTCACTGGAAGGCTGACTGGCTGGTGGTGGCGACCATGACATCAACAACGGAACGTAGAT
This sequence comes from Panulirus ornatus, assembly GCF_036320965.1. Lineage (NCBI taxonomy): Eukaryota > Metazoa > Arthropoda > Malacostraca > Decapoda > Palinuridae > Panulirus > Panulirus ornatus. The sequence goes on from NC_092225.1 coordinate 95,389,245, forward strand.
ACACTTTCTGAACGATTGTACACTCATTATACACACTTTAAGGTCATCAGCGATTGTTCTTGTATCCACTGGTATCTAAGAAGTTGTCACAACGTAACTATAAAGTCAGAAAGAGCGCCAAAAGGAAAAAAAAAATGCACTAGCACACAGACACATACACACGTATTCAACTGTACACACGCTGCTGCTCTAGGCTCCGAGTTTCTATTTAAGAAAAGAATCTCTATTTAAGAAAAGTAATTCCCCCGCATTTGTGTGATGCCAGTTCATCATGCCAGCGATATCTGGTATCTACTTTAATTCCCAGCTCACACCTAGATGGCAGTACAGGAGGATTAGCTCGTCTGTAGTTGTCGTCTGCTGTGTTGACAACTCTTTTTGACGCCTTTGGCAATGAACATGGCTCGGTCGAGAGAGAGAGAGAGAGTGCAATTTCCCGTAATTATCATACGTTCCACCGATTCTCGAGGGAACACCGAAGGGAAAGAGTTAATTACAGTATACCAGAGTTATATATATATACATGTATATATTTTTTACGGTGAATATTTGAAAAGTATTTCACGAAAGAATATTTGTGGCATGACGCGACCGCAGCCGTAAATAAACATTATGGCAATACAGTAAAAGACTTTTTTCATGGTTCTTTGTGATTGCTATAAAAAAAAAAACTTTAAATTGCAGTGCAAGGTCAGTGAGATCAGAATAGAATTTTCGAGAAACTTCAACATACTCTGCCTATAAGGATAGATCCCCAAATCTTCCTTAAAATGATGGAGCTTAAGTTTAGGGACACCACAGTAGCATCCTTTGAAAGTGGATGGAACGCGTATCAAGAAACTCCTTCTATATAATTCAAGTAATTTAGGATATGGAGTCTGATTTGCATTTTTTGTTTTCTTCTACCCTGTGAAGTGAGAAAAAGATATATATATGATTGAGGAAGCAGAAATCAGTGAAGTAATTGTGATCAGTGACTGAACGTGTGGAAATGGAGATCTACGCCTCATTTTATAAGCCACATTTATATTATTTCCTTGGAATTTATCCATAACATTGGAGACATCTTTCTTCTGCCATACAGTAGTAATTACATACAAGTTGGAGAATGTGAACACCCTCGGCAGACACTTAATCCCACTCGGGAACAATCCATCCTCGCCAAGATATGCCTAAGTTGTCTTCCATTTCTCTCAAATGGCAATTTAAGTGAGAAATATGTAGGGAGATGATGAGGAAAGTTAGGTTAGTATTTTTTTTTTCTGGGTTTATCCATATCCAGAATAATTGTCTAAGTGTACTCTGAATCACTCCTAGCTTTGCATAGTGAGTGATTGAGTTTTATGATGCTGTAGTTGCTGAGATTAATATAAATAATTATCATTTATTGAGTTTTATAATAGCGTAATAAGGGTTTTGTGTGAACGGGTAAATTTTGGGGTAATTAATGTAAGAGTCGATAGTACATCTGTAGATTATCAAAAGAAACTATAAAATCTTAACCTAGTTGAGAAAATGGTATACTACAGGGTATAATCAAATGGTGATTTGTCAGTTTAGCTCCGCATCATAAAAAAACATAATAATGATAATAATAGCTACATGTTTTACATTTTCTGTGTCATTTCGTTGTATTTACACTAAATACCAGTGAAACATTTGTAAAATTAGTTATGATAAACGATAACTTAGGCAAAATATGGGATAAAGTAAAAGTAGGTAATACACTTGTAGAAAATCAACAGCATACAAGGCATTTTATCTAACCCCCTTAGCAATGAAGATTTTTCTTAATTGTCATTAATCTAGTCGATATATATACCAGTCACCTTCGTGAAAAATGCACCACCAACGTGATATGGCATGAAACCAAACAGATGATACAGCTCAATCTTCAGCAGGAGATGAATCCCATGTTGGCATATTTCTACCATCAGATCACAGGCTAGGCAAGGTCTGCATAAACTTGTGATATCTAACAATTAATACCTACATCTATATCAATTGCTAGGAGAGATTTAAAATAAAGAATATCCATTGATATTTTTCAACTGTATTACCTAGTTTTATATTAATGACTAGGAAAGGTTTTCAGAGGTTTGTTGATATTCTACAAGTGAAGTAACTGTTTCTATGTTAATAATGACTAAGGGAGAGTTTTAATGCTTTATTATTTTGTATATTAATCAACCTCGTATTTTCATTGATTTGCATAACTGTTATCATCTTTATTTGATATCATTTAGTATGATATAATGCAACGCTTGTATTTTTGCAATGAAAAGGAAATTATACAAATGCCTAAATCATTAGTTGCTATAGCCTCAAAGTCATTTCCGTGCGAAGCTAAACTGATAAATTACCAAATACATTACCGCTGCTTTGCATGAATTCATTTTTTCCTTTATGAAACTTTGATGAGTTGATTTATATCTGGGGGATGAAAGAATTTTCGCCCGAAAGTATAAATGGTGGTTGAAAACAGGGAGAGAGAGAGAGAGAGAGAGAGAGAGAGAGAGAGAGAGAGAGAGAGAGAGAGAGAGAGAGAGAGAGAGAGAGAGAGAGAGATGATTGTTTCCTGTCCATTTTTTTTCTGTCTCCATCCACCATTCTTACTCTCATTTGTCATATGTTCCATGTATTTCCCGCTATGTTAACTTGCTTGGATAGATGATGTAGTTTTTATTCTGTTGTGTTACCATGACTATGTTATGAATTCATTTTGATTTCATTTTCTTGCTCTGTTGGTAGAGGCAGTCGCATCTGTTGTCTGTTATGTTGACATATTACTTTATTTACTTTTATGTTTGGAGTTCATTTACATTTTTTATTTTCCATGATGTGCTGCTGCCTGGGGGCTGTGTTCTTGATTTTTACAGAGCTTAAATTTACGTTTCTTTTTTTTTGTTCTTGATAATATGGTTGATGTAACTATATTTCAAAGTATTTTGAAGTGAAGATTCATAAAAAGAAAAAAGAAATGATATAAGTACCTATGATCCAGTTCATATTGGATTATTTCATTTGACAAAGGTATTTGGATAATGAACAAGAAAGGTATAGAGATTTGTTTTCATTATTCAATCCGTTTACCAATATTGGTATTAACGGAGGACTATAAATCATGTAACACATTTCTCTCATGAGATTTAACGCTGGATATTCAAAAAATATATATTGAAAGTGATCACAAAAGTTACAAATGTTAAAACATATCTCTATACCTTGTTCGTAATTATGCATACCCTAGAGGAATTAATTTAGTTTATCCTCATTATTCTCCCATTTACGACTTAAAGTCTTAACCATTAAATGTTAAAGCTGCTTTCAGCTTCTCTAACCAACAGCTAAGTCTCAAAGCCAGTGACAAAGTCAAATGCCTAATGATGTTTGTTAAGAAAAATGTGAGGTAAATTAAAGTCACTTTGAATCTCCTTTATACATATGCAAAGAACCTTTGTTCCAATTAACACAAATAGTCTCTATTGGCATCAAAGGCACTTGTAGATGCAGGTTAATATACTTTTCCCCCATGACAGACTTTCATAGTTTCCCCTGACTGTCTTCCTTAAGTAACTAGCCCCAGCAATAAATGACGCTACTGTAGTCGGATTTAGAAACCTTTGAAAATACAGTTAGTGAATGCCAGTCAGTTGACCAGGCGCAGTATTTGTGGTTCATGCAGAGCACTGGCGATTTATGGATGTAGCTAGTGTGTCTTGTGCTCGTACAATTGCTTTGTATCGCGTTGTGACCTGAAGTGTTTAAGTTGTGAGAACTGTGTCCATGACAATGAATATAAGAACAATGGTTGATGATCCTGAGGTGCTTATAGTGAGTGTGTTATCTTGAAGAAAGTGGCAACGTTCGGTTGTTCATGACGTCAAGATTACAAGCCTTCATCTTTAGTGTGTCACTGAACCAGAGACTTGAGGTAAGTGGAAATGTTTTTACATTATGTATCATCCTATCTTGATTCATGTTTTCATTCTGTTTGAAGTTTTTAGACAATATGATTACTCAAGTTATGTTTTCTGTGAATGATGTGGAGGTTACATAATCTTACGTACGTATATCAGAAAAAAAAATTATCTCTATACATTTTTCAGTGTCATTATAGTGGAAAAATTGAATATTTCTATCGATATTAAAACATATCGAAGTACATGGAAGCATGTTTGTTGCTACCACGCAGTACACCGACACTCCCGCATCTTGAGCAGGTTAAGTCAGTCATCAGTACCCCTGGGGTCGAAACCCGAAGGTTGCAAGACATGTGGGGGTCTTAACAACCCCCCCCCCCTCACCGTTCCCCCACACCATCCCCCCCTCCCCCCTCCCCCCACCCCACTCAACACTTACTACCCACCACTTAAACCGTCCAGTTGGAGGGGGGTTTCAACATTTACCTAAACCGCGCTCGTTCTATTATTTTTCAGTGTAGAGGACCATGGTATGATCATGATGGGGGTGCCACACCCTCGTGGCTGAGACTTAGAGGGTCGAAGAAAGTTACAAGAGTTTGGAAAGTAGAGACAAGAGGTAAACTAAAGAAGGTGAAAGTAGTGAGGTTGGGTAACAAAACTTAGGGATTTAAAGTCCTCATTGCGTGGGATAGAAGCGTAGGTGTTGAAATAAACACAAGAGTGTCAACCGAAACCATGAGTGTAGATCCTAGTTTCAAAAAGCTTACATCAAATTGCTTAGAAACATCACTTTACTGATGATTCTCGAAGACGAGTATGATGTAAGGAAAGGTACGACTACCCATGTGGTGTTCATTAGAAAAATTGGTTGAAGGGAAGACCATAATGTTCCTGAAATCAATTAAGATAAGTGTCAGGTCTCGTAGAGGGACACAGGGCATGAGAGAGAGAGGGAGACGATATTGCTACTGCCTGAGCCTTGCCTCCCGTTGGCAGAAGAGCCAGGCGGGAATTCGTGGCATGTCCGAGATGCTAGGGAACAAAGAGTCCCTTTTAGCGACCTAGATTCCTCCCTGTTTACATCTGAAGGTTTGCACGGGGTAAGAAGAGAAGGACTACGAACCCAAGAAGTAAAAGAATGAGAAGGGTGTCTTTATGCATAGCGTATGGCGCCCAGTAGAGCTTGGTTTTAATGCAATGGTAAGCACTATCAGCAATCTCGATCCGGAGGGGGGGTGTTGGCTGGCTCCGAGCACCACTTTAACACACACTCTCCAGTCTTAACGACACAGTACTGCCCTGGGGTTGAGAGCTCCGTAAAGCAAGGCTCCCTCCACTTACTGGATTACTCGTACGTAGGCTGTGTGTTAGCGAACGGGAAAAAAAGGAAAAGATATACCATGAATTACGTTGGAGATCTTGCTAGGTAGGACCCGTTGCTTTCCCTCCCTGCAGCCTCCCTTCCCATTGGCAGCAGAGTCAAAAACCAGAGGTGTATGTGTGTGTGTGTGTGTGTGTGTGTGTGTGTGTGTGTGTGTGTGTGTGTGTGTGTAGGATGGTGTCTTCAGTCATCAGAGGCCTTGGAAGGGGCCAGGATCCTACCGCCGGGGCCTTTCCCCTCCCCTTTTCCCCCCCTCCCTCCCATTTCCCTCGCTGCTGGCAGCAGGCATAGACGTTTATAGGACAAGTGAGGACGAGTTAGACGTATCTAGATCCTCTTCCCACTTCACCCCATAAGTTTGAATCTCAAAGTCGTGTGCATCCGGCCCGTGTTATCTTGACCAACAACAACCACCTTCAGACGTACTTCAGAATCAGGGAGCTGATATGACGAACCATCGAGTCTCTCTCTCTCTCTCTCTCTCTCTCTCTCTCTCTCTCTCTCTCTCTCTCTCTCTCTCTCTCTCTCTCTATCTCTTCACTTGTCTATCTCTCTCTCTATCTATCTGTCTATCTATCTATCTCTTTCTATCTATCTATCTATCTATCTATCTCAATCTCTTCACCTATCTATCTCTTGTTGATCTCCCCCGTCTTACCTGATGTATGTATTCATCAACTGAGGGTAGCCGGACAGACAGCCATCTTAAGGGATCAAGAAAGTGACACCGTTTTTAACTAGGGGGGCGTCGGGGGGGGCGGGCGGGCTCGCTCGCTTGCTCTCTCTCGAGAAAGAGTTTTAGTCCTTGTGATGGCGAAGCAATTACGCCCCCTACCATCTCCATCACGTCAGCCGGTGATGGATGGCGACAAGAAGATGGCAGAATGACTCTTAATATATTCAAAAACCCCAGAGAGTGGCAGTTCAGAGGTAGTTCTCCCTTTTTTTTTTCTCTTTTCTTTTTCTTGCAGGACTCCTGAGATGTATTAGCGTAGCTCTCCACCGGGCTCGGCGACTGTGAGGAGAGGGAGGGAGGGGTGTAGTGAGGGAGAGTGTGAGGAAGGAGGAATGGAAGAACGATACTAGTGAGGGAGAGGGGATGATGTGGTGAGGGAGGAGGGCCGGAGGTGCGATAGTGAGGGAGAGCGTGAGGGAGGGAGGAGGAAGGAGGGAGGATTGATATTGAGGGAGTGAGGGAGGAGGGCTGGAGGTACGATGATGAGGGAGTATGGAAGGAGGAGTAAAGGGAGGTAGAATGTGCGAGTGAGGGAGGGAGATACAAGGAGGGAATATAATGTGAAGAAGAGACAAATAATATTGTAATATGATTTACATATCGCCAAATATTATTGCCAGCGAAATCATTTCTGATATTTTTTTTTTTCCGGGACGTTGCTGAACTGAAATGAAATTTTATATGAAAATTGTCAGTGTGTGTGTGTGTGTGTGTGTGTGTGTGTGTGCGGTCGGGCCATGGGTGGCGGTGAGAGGCCGTGGGTGGCGGTGAGGGGCCGTGGGCGGTAGGAGCCGTGGGTGGCAGAGGCCGTGGATGGCAGGGAGAGGCCGTGGGCGGCAGGGAGAGGCCGTGGGCGGCTGGCAAGGAGTCGCCGTGGGCGGCAGGCAAGGAGGGGTCGTGGGCGGTAGGAGCCGTGGGTGGCAGAGGCCGTGGATGGCAGGGAGAGGCCGTGGGCGGCTAGGGAGAGGCCGTGGGCGGCAGGGAGGGGCTGTGGGAGGCAGCAGAGAGGGGCCGTGGGCAGGCAGGCAGGAGAGGGGCCGTGGGCAGCAGGCAGGCAGGGAGGGGCCGTGGGCGGCAGGCAGGGAGGGGCCGTGGGCGGCAGGCAGGCAGGGAGGGGCCGTGGGCGGCGTCAGGCAGTCAGGGAGGGGCCGTGGGCGGCGTCAGGCAGGCAGGGGTTCCCTAAACATGAACTTCACTGTTTTCAAGCGAGGGCAAGATAGCGGGTCAGCGGCTGCTGTCTGTCTGACAGAGCCACACGATAACAGTTTTTGGTATTGATTCTTCCGTCTTTTGCTGCCGCTATCTGGCTCGAGGGGGGGGGGGAGTGGTGTTGGAGGGAGAGGACAGGTGGTGGTGGTGGAGGACAGGGGAGAGGGGAGGTAGTGAACTGGGCGACCAGATAACCTGCTGGTGTGTGACCAGGTTATCATCATACGCAGGACAGCAATAACCTTCTTAAACTACATAGATGGAGACAGGATAGTAAAGCAGGAGGCTCCTCCCCCCATCATCCACAACTACATAGATGGAGACAGGATAGTAAAGCAGGAGGCTCCTCCTCCATCACCCATCACTATAGATGGAGACAGGATAGTAAAGCAGGAGGCTCCTCCCTCCATCACCCATCACTATAGATGGAGACAGGATAGTAAAGCAGGAGGCTCCTCCTCCATCACCCATCACTATAGATGGAGACAGGATAGTAAAGCAGGAGGCTCCTCCTCCATCACCCATCACTATAGATGGAGACAGGATAGTAAAGCAGGAGGCTCCTCCCTCCATCACCCATCACTATAGATGGAGACAGGATAGTAAAGCAGGAGGCTCCTCCCTCCATCACCCATCACTATAGATGGAGACAGGATAGTAAAGCAGGAGGCTCCTCCCCCATCACACACCACTCCCTTTGACACATCAAAACAGCAGGGAAAGAGCCATGTACGGAGCACCACGTTAATACAGACAGAGTAAAGTGGTAGTGGCATGGAGACATTATAGCGAGAGAGAGAGAGAGAGAGAGAGAGAGAGAGAGATGAATGAAAAACCCATATTCCCAGCTACCTTGAGCTTCGGGTGATGCCCTTCGACAAGAAAATATTTCCCCCACAACCCGAGAGAGGATCAAACCAAGTTGAAAATACGTGCATATTATACTGCCTGTGTGGCTGGGACTGCCTCACTCATTTTGTGATGGATATCATGAAAGTATTTTGTGAAGCGTGATTTAAATGTGTTTATTTTGTAGCCTTGGTTATTAGAACCGTGATTGGTGAACGGGTTCCCAATTGCACTTTCGTGTGATTATCACATCATCAGCGGAGATACAGGGAAGAGATATGATGTGATCGTTACACGAAAGTGCACTTGGGAATATATCGTGTTTCATTTTCCTGTGGATTACAAGCATTTACTAGATCACGCCCACTACCATAATCTTTTGCAATGTATATATATATATATATATATATATATATATATATATATATATATATATATATATATATATATATATATCCCTTACTATTCCATTTGCTTTATGATATTCATCGAGGCGTTGCTTCGCGAACATGATGATGTCATTACTGACACTCATTCTAAAGGTCATTTTCATCTCGTGTGTCTGATAATGACTTAGTGAACGTGTGATGTTGCTGCTCGAATAATCTCATCACCCAAATCGATTGTTGTGTCATAATCTCATCACCAAAATCGATTGTTGTGTCATAATCTCATCACCAAAATCGATTGTTGTGTCATAATCTCATCACCAAAATCGATTGTTGTGTCATAATCTCATCACCAAAATCGATTGTTGTGTCATAATCTCATCACCAAAATCGATTGTTGTGTCATAATCTCGTCACCAAAATCGATTGTTGTGTCATAATCTCATCACCAAAATCGATTGTTGTGTCATAATCTCATCACCAAAATCGATTGTTGTGTCATAATCTCATCACCAAAATCGATTGTTGTGTCATAATCTCATCACCAAAATCGATGTTGTGTCTAATCTCATCACCAAATCGATTGTTGTGTCATAATCTCATCACCAAAATCGATTGTTTGTGTCATAATCTCATCACCAATCGATTGTTGTTCATAATCTCATCACCAAAATCGATTGTTGTGTCATAATCTCATCACCAAAATCGATTGATTGTTGTGTAATAATCTCATCACCAAAATCGATTGTTGTGTCATAATCTCATCACCAAAATCGATTGTTGTGTTCATATCATCATCACCAATCGCATTGTTGTTCATAATTCATCGCCAAGATCGACTTGTCTGTCTAATGATGCAGCCAAAATCGATGTTGTGTCAATATTTATAGTAGGGGGGGAGTGTGTCATTAGTGGGGGAAAGTGGAGGGAAGGGAAGGTGATTAGTAGTGATGAGGTAAGGTGATGATAGTTGTGTGTAAGGGAGGGAGGAGTGATGGTGAACTATTGAGGGGGTTCAGAAGGGTATTGGTTGGTGTATGGGAATTCGAAGCGAAAATCGGATTGTGGTGTATAATTCATGGAACAAAATGAGGCTGGGGTCATAATCTCATGCAGCAAAATGAGCAGGTTTTGAGAAAAATGTGTGCAATAATTATAAAATCGAGGTGTGCATAACATGACCAGTTGTGGAGGAGGTCACAAGCTGACGCAGGTAGTCTGTCAATTGATGCAGGTCGCTGGAGGTCAGGAGGAAGGGTGGAGGGGAGGAAGTGTGGGTCATTAGTAGGGGAGGGAAGGTGTGTCATTAGTAGGGGAGGGAAGGTGGAGGGAAGGGAAGGTGTCATTAGAAGGAGGAGGTAAGGTGATAGAAGGTAGGTGTGTGTAGAGGGAGGGGGAGGGAGTGGAGTGGTGAACTACATTGAAGGGGGTTTCAGGAAGGGGTATTGGTTAGGGAGTGGGGGAGTGAAGGGGAATGGGGAATGGTGTGGGGGTATAAATGGCAGGTGTGGAGGAACAAGTGAGGCGGGTGTCGAGGAACAAGTGTGGCAAGTGTGGAGGATGTACAAGTGAGGCAGGTGTGGAGAAACAAGTGTGGCAAGTGTGGAGGATGTATAAGTGAGGCAGGTGTGGAGGAACAATGAGGCAGGTTTGGAGGAGGCACAAGTGAGGCAGGTGTGGAGTCCCAAG
>NC_092225.1:95401923-95439423 GCF_036320965.1 Panulirus ornatus
AAAAGATGCTTGTGGCATGAGAAGAGTGGGAGGTGGGCTGTTTAGAAAGGGTAGTGAGTGGTGGGATGAAGAAGTAAGAGTATTAGTGAAAGAGAAGAGAGAGGCATTTGGACGATTTTTGCAGGGAAAAATGCAATTGAGTGGGAGAAGTATAAAAGAAAGAGACAGGAGGTCAAGAGAAAGGTGCAAGAGGTGAAAAAAAGGGCAAATGAGAGTTGGGGTGAGAGACTATCAGTAAATTTTAGGGAGAATAAAAAGATGTTCTGGAAGGAGGTAAATAGGGTGCGTAAGACAAGGGAGCAAATGGGAACTTCAGTGAAGGGCGTAAATGGGGAGGTGATAACAAGTAGTGGTGATGTGAGAAGGAGATGGAATGAGTATTTTGAAGGTTTGTTGAATGTGTCTGATGACAGAGTGGCAGATATAGGGTGTTTGGGTCGAGGTGGTGTGCAAAGTGAGAGGGTTAGGGAAAATGATTTGGTAAACAGAGAAGAGGTAGTAAAAGCTTTGCGGAAGATGAAAGCCGGCAAGGCAGCAGGTTTGGATGGTATTGCAGTGGAATTTATTAAAAAAGGGGGTGACTGTATTGTTGACTGGTTGGTAAGGTTATTTAATGTATGTATGACTCATGGTGAGGTGCCTGAGGATTGGCGGAATGCGTGCATAGTGCCATTGTACAAAGGCAAAGGGGATAAGAGTGAGTGCTCAAATTACAGAGGTATAAGTTTGTTGAGTATTCCTGGTAAATTATATGGGAGGGTATTGATTGAGAGGGTGAAGGCATGTACAGAGCATCAGATTGGGGAAGAGCAGTGTGGTTTCAGAAGTGGTAGAGGATGTGTGGATCAGGTGTTTGCTTTGAAGAATGTATGTGAGAAATACTTAGAAAAGCAAATGGATTTGTATGTAGCATTTATGGATCTGGAGAAGGCATATGATAGAGTTGATAGAGATGCTCTGTGGAAGGTATTAAGAATATATGGTGTGGGAGGCAAGTTGTTAGAAGCAGTGAAAAGTTTTTATCGAGGATGTAAGGCATGTGTACGTGTAGGAAGAGAGGAAAGTGATTGGTTCTCAGTGAATGTAGGTTTGCGGCAGGGGTGTGTGATGTCTCCATGGTTGTTTAATTTGTTTATGGATGGGGTTGTTAGGGAGGTAAATGCAAGAGTCTTGGAAAGAGGGGCAAGTATGAAGTCTGTTGGGGATGAGAGAGCTTGGGAAGTGAGTCAGTTGTTGTTCGCTGATGATACAGCGCTGGTGGCTGATTCATGTGAGAAACTGCAGAAGCTGGTGACTGAGTTTGGTAAAGTGTGTGGAAGAAGAAAGTTAAGAGTAAATGTGAATAAGAGCAAGGTTATTAGGTACAGTAGGGTTGAGGGTCAAGTCAATTGGGAGGTGAGTTTGAATGGAGAAAAACTGGAGGAAGTGAAGTGTTTTAGATATCTGGGAGTGGATCTGTCAGCGGATGGAACCATGGAAGCGGAAGTGGATCATAGGGTGGGGGAGGGGGCGAAAATTTTGGGAGCCTTGAAAAATGTGTGGAAGTCGAGAACATTATCTCGGAAAGCAAAAATGGGTATGTTTGAAGGAATAGTGGTTCCAACAATGTTGTATGGTTGCGAGGCGTGGGCTATGGATAGAGTTGTGCGCAGGAGGATGGATGTGCTGGAAATGAGATGTTTGAGGACAATGTGTGGTGTGAGGTGGTTTGATCGAGTAAGTAACGTAAGGGTAAGAGAGATGTGTGGAAATAAAAAGAGCGTGGTTGAGAGAGCAGAAGAGGGTGTTTTGAAATGGTTTGGGCACATGGAGAGAATGAGTGAGGAAAGATTGACCAAGAGGATATATGTGTCGGAGGTGGAGGGAACGAGGAGAAGAGGGAGACCAAATTGGAGGTGGAAAGATGGAGTGAAAAGGATTTTGTGTGATCGGGGCCTGAACATGCAGGAGGGTGAAAGGAGGGCAAGGAATAGAGTGAATTGGAGCGATGTGGTATACAGGGGTTGACGTGCTGTCAGTGGATTGAATCAAGGCATGTGAAGCGTCCGGGGTAAACCAAGGAAAGCTGTGTAGGTATGTATATTTGCGTGTGTGGACGTGTGTAAGTACATGTGTATGGGGGGGGTTGGGCCATTTCTTTCGTCTGTTTCCTTGCGCTACCTCGCAAACGCGGGAGACAGCGACAAAGTATAAAAAAAAAAAAAAAAAATATTGCAGTAGGTCAAAGTAATTGTTAACTTATATTGTAGTAGGTCAAAGTAATTGTTAACGTCAAAGTGATTGTTAACTTAGATTGCGGTAGGTCAAAGTAATTGTTAACTTATATTGCAGTAGGTCAAAGTCATTGTTAACTTATATTGCAGTAGGTCAAAGTAATTGTTAACTTGTAGTAGGTCAAAGTAATTGTTAACTTATATTACAGTAGGTCAAAGTAATTGTTAACTTATATTGTAGTAAGTCAAAGTAATTGTTAACTTATATTGCAGTAGGTCAAATTAATTGTTAACTTATATTGTAGTAGGTCAAAGTAATTGTTAACTTATATTGTAGTAGGTCAAAGTAATTGTTAACTTAGATTGCAGTAGGTCAAAGTAATTGTTAACTTATATTGTAGTAGGTCAAAGTAATTGTTAACTTAGATTGCAGTAGGTCAAAGTAATTGTTAACTTATATTGCAGTAGGTCAAAGTAATTGTTAACTTATATTGTAATAGGTCAAAGTAATTGTTAACTCAGATTGCAGTAGGTCAAAGTAATTGTTAACTTATATTGTAGTAGGTCAAAGTAATTGTTGACTTATATTGCAGTGGGTCAAAGTAATTGTTATCTTATATTGTTGTAGGTCAAAGTAATTGTTAACTTAGATTGCAGTAGGTCAAAGTAATGTTAACTTATATTGTAGTAGGTCAAAGTATTGTTAACTTATATTGCAGTAGGTCAAAGTAATTGTTAACTTATATTGCAGTAGGTCAAAGTAATGTTAACTTATATTGCAGTAGGTCAAAGTAATTGTTAACTCAGATTGCAGTAGGTCAAAGTAATTGTTAACTCAGATTGCAGTAGGTCAAAGTAATTGTTAACTTAGATTGCAGTAGGTCAAAGTAATTGTTAACTTATATTGCAGTAGGTCAAAGTAATTGTTAACTTAGATTGCAGTAGGTCAAAGTAATTGTTAACCTTATATTGCAGTAGGTCAAAGTAATTGTTAACTCAGATTGCAGTAGGTCAAAGTAATTGTTAACTCAGATTGCAGTAGGTCAAAGTAATTGTTAACTTATATTGCAGTGGTCAAAGTAATTGTTAACCTTATATTGCAGTAGGTCAAAGTAATTGTTAACTTAGATTGCAGTAGGTCAAAGTAATTGTTAACTTATATTGTAGTAGGTCAAAGTAATGTTAACTTATATTGCAGTGGTCAAAGTAATTGTTAACTCAGATTGCAGTAGGTCAAAGTAATTGTTAACTTAGATTGCAGTAGGTCAAAGTAATTGTTAACTTAGATTGCAGTAGGTCAAAGTAATTGTTAACTTAGATTGCAGTAGGTCAAAGTAATTGTTAACTTAGATTGCAGTAGGTCAAAGTAATGTTAACTTATATTGCAGTGGGTCAAAGTAATTGTTAACTCAGATTGCAGTAGGTCAAAGTAATTGTTAACTCAGATTGCAGTAGGTCAAAGTAATTGTTAACTCAGATTGCAGTAGGTCAAAGTAATGTTAACTTATATTGTAATAGGTCAAAGTAATTGTTAACTCAGATTGCAGTAGGTCAAAGTAATTGTTAACTCAGATTGCAGTAGGTCAAAGTAATTGTTAACTTATATTGCAGTGGGTCAAAGTAATTGTTGACTTATATTGCAGTGGGTCAAAGTAATTGTTAACTTATATTGTAGTAGGTCAAAGTAATGTTAACTTATATTGCAGTGGGTCAAAGTAATTGTTAACTTATATTGCAGTGGGTCAAAGTAATTGTTAACTCAGATTGCAGTAGGTCAAAGTAATTGTTAACTCAGATTGCAGTAGGTCAAAGTAATTGTTAACTCAGATTGCAGTAGGTCAAAGTAATTGTTAACTCAGATTGCAGTAGGTCAAAGTAATTGTTAACTCAGATTGCAGTAGGTCAAAGTAATGTTAACTTATATTGCAGTGGGTCAAAGTAATTGTTAACTCAGATTGCAGTAGGTCAAAGTAATTGTTAACTCAGATTGCAGTAGGTCAAAGTAATTGTTAACTCAGATTGCAGTAGGTCAAAGTAATGTTAACTTATATTGTTGTAGGTCAAAGTAATGTTAACTTATATTGCAGTGGGTCAAAGTAATTGTTAACTCAGATTGCAGTAGGTCAAAGTAATTGTTAACTTATATTGCAGTGGGTCAAAGTAATTGTTAACTTAGATTGCAGTAGGTCAAAGTAATTGTTAACTTATATTGCAGTAGGTCAAAGTAATTGTTAACTTATATTGTAGTAGGTCAAAGTAATGTTAACTTATATTGTAATAGGTCAAAGTAATTGTTAACTTAGATTGCAGTAGGTCAAAGTAATTGTTAACTCAGATTGCAGTAGGTCAAAGTAATTGTTAACTCAGATTGCAGTAGGTCAAAGTAATTGTTAACTCAGATTGCAGTAGGTCAAAGTAATTGTTAACTTAGATTGCAGTAGGTCAAAGTAATTGTTGACTTATATTGCAGTGGGTCAAAGTAATTGTTAACTCAGATTGCAGTAGGTCAAAGTAATTGTTAACTTAGATTGCAGTAGGTCAAAGTAATTGTTAACTCAGATTGCAGTAGGTCAAAGTAATGTTAACTTATATTGTAATAGGTCAAAGTAATTGTTAACTTATATTGCAGTGGTCAAAGTAATTGTTAACTTATATTGCAGTGGGTCAAAGTAATTGTTAACTTATATTGCAGTAGGTCAAAGTAATGTTAACTTATATTGTTGTAGGTCAAAGTAATGTTAACTTATATTGCAGTGGGTCAAAGTAATTGTTAACTTATATTGCAGTGGGTCAAAGTAATTGTTAACTTATATTGCAGTGGGTCAAAGTAATTGTTAACTCAGATTGCAGTAGGTCAAAGTAATGTTAACTTATATTGCAGTGGGTCAAAGTAATTGTTAACTTATATTGCAGTGGGTCAAAGTAATTGTTGACTTATATTGCAGTGGGTCAAAGTAATTGTTAACTTAGATTGCAGTAGGTCAAAGTAATGTTAACTTATATTGTTGTAGGTCAAAGTAATGTTAACTTATATTGCAGTGGGTCAAAGTAATTGTTGACTTATATTGCAGTGGGTCAAAGTAATTGTTAACTTATATTGCAGTGGGTCAAAGTAATTGTTGACTTATATTGCAGTGGGTCAAAGTAATTGTTGACTTATATTGCAGTGGGTCAAAGTAATTGTTGACTTATATTGCAGTGGGTCAAAGTAATTGTTAACTCAGATTGCAGTAGGTCAAAGTAATGTTAACTTATATTGTTGTAGGTCAAAGTAATTGTTAACTTATATTGTTGTAGGTCAAAGTAATTGTTGACTTATATTGCAGTGGGTCAAAGTAATTGTTGACTTATATTGCAGTGGGTCAAAGTAATTGTTAACTTATATTGTAGTAGGTCAAAGTAATGTTAACTTATATTGCAGTGGGTCAAAGTAATTGTTAACTTAGATTGCAGTAGGTCAAAGTAATGTTAACTTATATTGCAGTGGGTCAAAGTAATTGTTAACTTAGATTGCAGTAGGTCAAAGTAATTGTTAACTCAGATTGCAGTAGGTCAAAGTAATGTTAACTTATATTGCAGTGGGTCAAAGTAATTGTTGACTTATATTGCAGTGGGTCAAAGTAATTGTTGACTTATATTGCAGTGGGTCAAAGTAATGTTAACTTATATTGCAGTGGGTCAAAGTAATTGTTGACTTATATTGCAGTGGGTCAAAGTAATTGTTAACTTAGATTGCAGTAGGTCAAAGTAATTGTTAACTCAGATTGCAGTAGGTCAAAGTAATGTTAACTTATATTGCAGTGGGTCAAAGTAATTGTTAACTTAGATTGCAGTAGGTCAAAGTAATGTTAACTTATATTGTTGTAGGTCAAAGTAATGTTAACTTATATTGCAGTGGGTCAAAGTAATTGTTGACTTATATTGCAGTGGGTCAAAGTAATTGTTAACTTAGATTGCAGTAGGTCAAAGTAATGTTAACTTATATTGCAGTGGGTCAAAGTAATTGTTAACTTAGATTGCAGTAGGTCAAAGTAATGTTAACTTATATTGTTGTAGGTCAAAGTAATTGTTGACTTATATTGCAGTGGGTCAAAGTAATTGTTGACTTATATTGCAGTGGGTCAAAGTAATTGTTAACTTATATTGCAGTGGGTCAAAGTAATTGTTAACTCAGATTGCAGTAGGTCAAAGTAATTGTTAACTTAGATTGCAGTAGGTCAAAGTAATGTTAACTTATATTGCAGTGGGTCAAAGTAATTGTTAACTTAGATTGCAGTAGGTCAAAGTAATGTTAACTTATATTGCAGTGGGTCAAAGTAATTGTTAACTTATATTGTTGTAGGTCAAAGTAATTGTTGACTTATATTGCAGTGGGTCAAAGTAATTGTTGACTTATATTGCAGTGGGTCAAAGTAATTGTTGACTTATATTGCAGTGGGTCAAAGTAATTGTTGACTTATATTGCAGTGGGTCAAAGTAATTGTTAACTCAGATTGCAGTAGGTCAAAGTAATTGTTGACTTATATTGCAGTGGGTCAAAGTAATTGTTAACTTATATTGCAGTGGGTCAAAGTAATTGTTAACTTAGATTGCAGTAGGTCAAAGTAATTGTTAACTTAGATTGCAGTAGGTCAAAGTAATGTTAACTTATATTGTTGTAGGTCAAAGTAATGTTAACTTATATTGCAGTGGGTCAAAGTAATTGTTAACTTAGATTGCAGTAGGTCAAAGTAATGTTAACTTATATTGCAGTGGGTCAAAGTAATTGTTGACTTATATTGCAGTGGGTCAAAGTAATTGTTAACTCAGATTGCAGTAGGTCAAAGTAATGTTAACTTATATTGTTGTAGGTCAAAGTAATGTTAACTTATATTGCAGTGGGTCAAAGTAATTGTTAACTTATATTGCAGTGGGTCAAAGTAATTGTTGACTTATATTGCAGTGGGTCAAAGTAATTGTTAACTTAGATTGCAGTAGGTCAAAGTAATGTTAACTTATATTGTAATAGGTCAAAGTAATTGTTAACTCAGATTGCAGTAGGTCAAAGTAATTGTTAACTCAGATTGCAGTAGGTCAAAGTAATTGTTAACTTATATTGCAGTGGTCAAAGTAATTGTTAACTCAGATTGCAGTAGGTCAAAGTAATTGTTAACTCAGATTGCAGTAGGTCAAAGTAATTGTTAACTCAGATTGCAGTAGGTCAAAGTAATTGTTAACTCAGATTGCAGTAGGTCAAAGTAATTGTTAACTCAGATTGCAGTAGGTCAAAGTAATTGTTAACTTAGATTGCAGTAGGTCAAAGTAATTGTTAACTCAGATTGCAGTAGGTCAAAGTAATGTTAACTTATATTGCAGTAGGTCAAAGTAATTGTTAACTCAGATTGCAGTAGGTCAAAGTAATGTTAACTTATATTGCAGTGGTCAAAGTAATTGTTAACTCAGATTGCAGTAGGTCAAAGTAATGTTAACTTATATTGCAGTGGGTCAAAGTAATTGTTAACTCAGATTGCAGTAGGTCAAAGTAATGTTAACTTATATTGCAGTGGGTCAAAGTAATTGTTAACTTATATTGCAGTGGGTCAAAGTAATTGTTAACTCAGATTGCAGTAGGTCAAAGTAATTGTTAACTCAGATTGCAGTAGGTCAAAGTAATTGTTAACTCAGATTGCAGTAGGTCAAAGTAATTGTTGACTTATATTGCAGTGGGTCAAAGTAATTGTTAACTTAGATTGCAGTAGGTCAAAGTAATGTTAACTTATATTGCAGTGGGTCAAAGTAATTGTTAACTTATATTGCAGTGGGTCAAAGTAATTGTTAACTTATATTGCAGTGGGTCAAAGTAATTGTTAACTTATATTGCAGTGGGTCAAAGTAATTGTTAACTTATATTGCAGTGGGTCAAAGTAATTGTTAACTTATATTGCAGTGGGTCAAAGTAATTGTTAACTCAGATTGCAGTAGGTCAAAGTAATGTTAACTTATATTGCAGTGGTCAAAGTAATTGTTAACTTATATTGCAGTGGTCAAAGTAATTGTTAACTCAGATTGCAGTAGGTCAAAGTAATTGTTGACTTATATTGCAGTGGGTCAAAGTAATTGTTAACTTATATTGCAGTGGGTCAAAGTAATTGTTAACTCAGATTGCAGTAGGTCAAAGTAATTGTTAACTTATATTGCAGTGGGTCAAAGTAATTGTTAACTTATATTGCAGTGGGTCAAAGTAATTGTTAACTCAGATTGCAGTAGGTCAAAGTAATGTTAACTTATATTGCAGTGGGTCAAAGTAATTGTTAACTTAGATTGCAGTAGGTCAAAGTAATTGTTAACTCAGATTGCAGTAGGTCAAAGTAATGTTAACTTATATTGTAGTAGGTCAAAGTAATTGTTAACTCAGATTGCAGTAGGTCAAAGTAATGTTAACTTATATTGCAGTGGGTCAAAGTAATTGTTAACTCAGATTGCAGTAGGTCAAAGTAATGTTAACTTATATTGTAGTAGGTCAAAGTAATTGTTAACTTATATTGCAGTGGGTCAAAGTAATTGTTAACTTATATTGCAGTAGGTCAAAGTAATGTTAACTTATATTGCAGTGGGTCAAAGTAATTGTTAACTCAGATTGCAGTAGGTCAAAGTAATTGTTAACTCAGATTGCAGTAGGTCAAAGTAATTGTTAACTCAGATTGCAGTAGGTCAAAGTAATGTTAACTTATATTGCAGTGGGTCAAAGTAATTGTTAACTTATATTGCAGTGGGTCAAAGTAATTGTTAACTTATATTGTAATAGGTCAAAGTAATTGTTAACTCAGATTGCAGTAGGTCAAAGTAATTGTTAACTTAGATTGCAGTAGGTCAAAGTAATTGTTAACTCAGATTGCAGTAGGTCAAAGTAATTGTTAACTTAGATTGCAGTAGGTCAAAGTAATTGTTAACTCAGATTGCAGTAGGTCAAAGTAATTGTTAACTTAGATTGCAGTAGGTCAAAGTAATTGTTAACTCAGATTGCAGTAGGTCAAAGTAATTGTTAACTCAGATTGCAGTAGGTCAAAGTAATTGTTAACTTAGATTGCAGTAGGTCAAAGTAATTGTTAACTTAGATTGCAGTAGGTCAAAGTAATTGTTAACTTAGATTGCAGTAGGTCAAAGTAATTGTTAACTTAGATTGCAGTAGGTCAAAGTAATTGTTAACTTAGATTGCAGTAGGTCAAAGTAATTGTTAACTCAGATTGCAGTAGGTCAAAGTAATTGTTAACTCAGATTGCAGTAGGTCAAAGTAATTGTTAACTCAGATTGCAGTAGGTCAAAGTAATTGTTAACTCAGATTGCAGTAGGTCAAAGTAATTGTTAACTCAGATTGCAGTAGGTCAAAGTAATTGTTAACTCAGATTGCAGTAGGTCAAAGTAATGTTAACTTATATTGCAGTGGTCAAAGTAATTGTTAACTCAGATTGCAGTAGGTCAAAGTAATGTTAACTTATATTGTTGTAGGTCAAAGTAATGTTAACTTATATTGCAGTGGTCAAAGTAATTGTTGACTTATATTGCAGTGGTCAAAGTAATTGTTAACTTATATTGTAGTAGGTCAAAGTAATGTTAACTTATATTGTTGTAGGTCAAAGTAATTGTTGACTTATATTGCAGTGGTCAAAGTAATTGTTAACTTATATTGCAGTAGGTCAAAGTAATGTTAACTTATATTGTAATAGGTCAAAGTAATTGTTAACTTATATTGTTGTAGGTCAAAGTAATGTTAACTTATATTGTAATAGGTCAAAGTAATTGTTGACTTATATTGCAGTGGTCAAAGTAATTGTTAACTCAGATTGCAGTAGGTCAAAGTAATTGTTGACTTATATTGCAGTGGTCAAAGTAATTGTTGACTTATATTGCAGTGGGTCAAAGTAATTGTTGACTTATATTGCAGTGGGTCAAAGTAATTGTTGACTTATATTGCAGTGGGTCAAAGTAATTGTTAACTTATATTGTTGTAGGTCAAAGTAATGTTAACTTATATTGCAGTGGTCAAAGTAATTGTTGACTTATATTGCAGTGGGTCAAAGTAATTGTTGACTTATATTGCAGTGGGTCAAAGTAATTGTTGACTTATATTGCAGTGGGTCAAAGTAATTGTTGACTTATATTGCAGTGGTCAAAGTAATTGTTAACTTATATTGTAGTAGGTCAAAGTAATGTTAACTTATATTGTAGTAGGTCAAAGTAATGTTAACTTATATTGTTGTAGGTCAAAGTAATTGTTAACTCAGATTGCAGTAGGTCAAAGTAATTGTTGACTTATATTGCAGTGGGTCAAAGTAATTGTTAACTTATATTGTTGTAGGTCAAAGTAATGTTAACTTATATTGCAGTGGTCAAAGTAATTGTTAACTTATATTGCAGTGGTCAAAGTAATTGTTGACTTATATTGCAGTGGGTCAAAGTAATTGTTAACTTATATTGCAGTAGGTCAAAGTAATTGTTAACTTAGATTGCAGTAGGTCAAAGTAATTGTTAACTTAGATTGCAGTAGGTCAAAGTAATGTTAACTTATATTGCAGTGGGTCAAAGTAATTGTTGACTTATATTGCAGTGGGTCAAAGTAATTGTTAACTTATATTGTAATAGGTCAAAGTAATTGTTAACTCAGATTGCAGTAGGTCAAAGTAATTGTTAACTCAGATTGCAGTAGGTCAAAGTAATTGTTAACTCAGATTGCAGTAGGTCAAAGTAATTGTTAACTTAGATTGCAGTAGGTCAAAGTAATGTTAACTTATATTGCAGTAGGTCAAAGTAATTGTTAACTCAGATTGCAGTAGGTCAAAGTAATTGTTAACTCAGATTGCAGTAGGTCAAAGTAATTGTTAACTCAGATTGCAGTAGGTCAAAGTAATTGTTAACTTATATTGTAGTAGGTCAAAGTAATTGTTGACTTATATTGCAGTGGGTCAAAGTAATTGTTAACTCAGATTGCAGTAGGTCAAAGTAATTGTTGACTTATATTGCAGTGGTCAAAGTAATTGTTAACTCAGATTGCAGTAGGTCAAAGTAATTGTTAACTTATATTGTTGTAGGTCAAAGTAATTGTTAACTTATATTGTTGTAGGTCAAAGTAATTGTTAACTTATATTGTTGTAGGTCAAAGTAATTGTTAACTTATATTGTTGTAGGTCAAAGTAATTGTTAACTTATATTGTTGTAGGTCAAAGTAATTGTTAACTTATATTGTAGTAGGTCAAAGTAATGTTAACTTATATTGTTGTAGGTCAAAGTAATTGTTAACTTATATTGTTGTAGGTCAAAGTAATTGTTATCTTATATTGTAGTAGGTCAAAGTAATTGTTATCTTATATTGTAGTAGGTCAAAGTAATTGTTAACTTATATTGTAATAGGTCAAAGTAATTGTTAACTTATATTGCAGTGGTCAAAGTAATTGTTAACTTATATTGCAGTAGGTCAAAGTAATTGTTAACTTATATTGTTGTAGGTCAAAGTAATTGTTTAACTTATATTGTAACATCGTGCCACAGCACAGCCGAAGCACAGCATCGTGCCACAGCAAGGTTAGCGCACAGCATCGTGCCACAGCACAGCCGAAGCACAGCATCGTGCCACAGCAAGGTTAGCGCACAGCATCGTGCCACAGCACAGCCGAAGCACAGCATCGTGCCACAGCAAGGTTAGAGCACAGCATCGTGCCACAGCACAGCCGAAGCACAGCATCGTGCCACAGCAAGGTTAGAGCACAGCATCGTGCCACAGCACAGCCGAAGCACAGCATCGTGCCACAGCAAGGTTAGCGCACAGCATCGTGCCACAGCACAGCCGAAGCACAGCATCGTGCCACAGCAAGGTTAGAGCACAGCATCGTGCCACAGCACAGCCGAAGCACAGCATCGTGCCACAGCAAGGTTAGCGCACAGCATCGTGCCACAGCACAGCCGAAGCACAGCATCGTGCCACAGCAAGGTTAGAGCACAGCATCGTGCCACAGCACAGCCGAAGCACAGCATCGTGCCACAGCACAGCCGAAGCACAGCATCGTGCCACAGCAAGGTTAGAGCACAGCATCGTGCCACAGCACAGCCGAAGCACAGCATCGTGCCACAGCAAGGTTAGAGCACAGCATCGTGCCACAGCACAGCCGAAGCACAGCATTTGGTCAACAGCAAGGTTAGAGCAAAGCAGTGCCCCACACCTGCAGCTACACAGCATCACAGCAGCACCTGGGAACTGTGTGGCAGGGAGGGACTGTGTCAGGCAGGGAGACACTGTGTGTGAGGCAGGGAGAGTTTGTGTGAGGCAGGAAGAGACTGTGTGTGTGACAGGGAGAGACTGTATGAGGCAGGGAGTGACTGTATGTGAGGCAGGGAGACACTGTGTGTGGTAGAGAGAGACTGTGTGTGAGGCAGGGAGAGACTGTATGAGGCAGGGAGTGACTGTATGTGAGGCAGGGAGACACTGTGTGTGAGGCAGGGAGAGTTTGTGTGAGGCAGGGAGAGACTGTGTAAGGCAGGGAGAGACTGTGTGTGTGACAGGGGGAGACTGTGTATGACAGGGAGAGACTGTGTGAGGTAGGGAGAGACTGTGTGAAGCAGAGAGAGACTGTGTGAGGCAGGGAGAGACTGTGTGTGTGACAGGGAGAGACTGTGTTTGACAGGGAGAGACTGTGTGAGGCATGGAGATACTGTGTATGACAGGGAGAGACTGTATGAGGCAGGGAGAGACTAGGTGTGACAGGGAGAGACTGTGTGTGAAGCAGGGAGAGACAGTGTGCGAAGCAGGGAGAAATTCCTTGAAAACTTATCGTATAAAGAGAGACGAGGAGAGGATCACAATTAGCTCCACGATTACTCAAAGGCAACCACCACGCAGAGAGACACTAGAGATAACGAGGACGTGAGAGATAATGCATGCATGAATGCAAGGAGAACCCCCACCGCGAGACGATGGAGCCCTGAGAGACCATCGTGAACTGGGAGACAAAAAGGAGAAAGAGAGAGAAATTATGAGAAAACGAACCATAATTGTGAGTAAGGGACCGGAGAAAGAGACGGGCGTCGCCAGAACCCAACTTTCAGACCTCATTTGCATACTTCCAAGTTTGGTGCCCTGAAAATCTTGGCCAAGTTTCGTGTTCCCCTCCCAGCTCTCTCTCTCTCTCTCTCTCTCTCTCTCTCTCTCTCTCTCTCTCTCTCTCTCTCTCTCTCTCTCTCTCTCTCTCTGAGCTGCTTGTATGTGTGTGTGTGTGTGTATGTGTGTGTGTGTGTGTGTGTGTGTGTGTGTGTGTGTGTGTGTGTGTGTGTGTTCATGAATACGTATGCATTTTACAAGCTACATGACTTTAAAACTTTCATATCTCCCTGTTTTTCTTTCCCCTGTACGTATCTCTCTTTCTGTCTGTCCATCTATCTATCTATCTATCTATCTATCTATCCAACTATCTATCTATCCTATCTATTTGTCTATCTATCTGTCTATCTATCTATCTGTCGTATCTATCTGTCTATCTATCTGTCCATCCATCCATCTATATCTATCTATCTATCTGTCTCTCCTATCTATTTGTCTATCTATCTATCTGTTTATCTATCTATTTATCTACCTATCTATCTGTCTGTCTGTCTGTCTATCAATCTATCAACAACCAGATCAAGGTCAGTTCTGCAACAGTGGATATTGAAATGAGAGACACATGTTATGCCAGCGACGCCACCAGACGTGTTAGACCACCTCCCTCTACCACCACGGAAACCAAAGACCTTCTCTTGGTCTCTTACGCTCAGAATCGTCTACTGATGATAGATGAAGTAGATAATAAACATTTAAACCTGAACCATCTCCACGAACATCAAGGGAGCAATAGGGATCCTGGCACAAGCACACACACACACACACACACACACACACACACACACACACACACACACACACACACACACGACGCCCCCAGAGCACTTTAAGGGCGGGGTGGATGCAATAACGATGGTTACGATCCCAGATAGGGAGATGGGGTGTGGGGAGGGGAGACCCCAGATAGGGAGATGGGGTGTGTGTGGGGGAGACCCCAGATAGGGAGAGGAGAGAGGGGGGGAGGGGGTATGGTAGGGTAGGGGGTCTTTGGGGAAATATCAGTGATGCGCGGACCATCCTTACTCTCCTCACCTGACCCATGGGGGTTTACCTCTAGATAATGACCACACAATGGTTATAGCACTATCATCCCCTAAGTAAGGCACAGACACACACACACACACACACACACACACACACACACACACACACACACACACACACACACACACACACACACACACACACACGACGCCCCCGCACACACACACACACACACACACACACACACACACACACACACACACACACACACACACACACACAAACACACACACACACACACATACACTCGCACACACACACTCACTAACACACACACACACACACACACACACACACACACACACACTCACACACACACACACACACACACACACACACACAGCAGATGATCACGACCCCCCGCCCCCCCCAGAAGTTTTACCATAAAGGTGAGGGAGAGTGGCGGTATCATTGACCAAACTCCTCGTTTACCTCACATTGTAAAACGATTACAAGTGTTGTTGTCTCGTCGCCTTCCAATACCCGGGAGAGAGAGTTCTGGAGGAGGAGGGTCTCTCTCTCTCTCTCTCTCTCTCTCTCTCTCTCTCTCTCTCTCTCTCTCTCTCTCTCTCTCTCTCTCTCTCTTCTCTCTTCTTCTTCTTCTTCTTCTTCTTCTTCTTCCCCCCCTATACTTACCCCCTTCTTCAACACACACAGACTATCATCATGAACCATTTCAACCCCAAATTTTCTGACGAAGGAAAAAATGAAAGAAAGAATGAAAGAAAGAATGAAAGAAAGAAGAAAGAATTCTTGCTATCGTTCCTTCAGCCTTATCGTACGACGGAGAGGGTCGATATCTTTCCCACCTCCCCCTGGGCTATCCCCTCTATAGCCTTTCCCCTCACTTCTTCCTTTCCCCTCACCTCTTCCTTTCCCCTCACCTCTTCCTTTCCCCTCACATTATCCTTTCCCCCTCACCTCTTCCTTTCCCCCTCACCTCTTCCTTTCCCCCTCACCTCTTCCTTTCCCCCTCACCTTATCCTTTCCCCTCACCTCTTCCTTTCCCCTCACCTCTTCCTTTCCCCTCACATTATCCTTTCCCCTCACATTATCCTTTCCCCTCACCTCTTCCTTTCCCCCTCAGGCTGTCGCAATGAGACAGAGATGGTATCCTAGTTTCCAAGGGGGGGAAAATAATCTGTTGTTGAAGAAAAAAAAAAAGGACAATAATAATAATAAAGAAAAAAAAGACATTTATCTGAGGTCGTGTCCTTATTTCTGTATCTGGGTCAACAGATGCCTTTAGCGTCCCCCCCCCTCCCTCCTCTAACCCCCCAACCCCCTTCCCCTTCCCCTTCCCCCCCTCCCCCCTTCCCCCTCCCCCCTCTCCCTGCTCCACAAGGCCAAGCATTCGCACTGTGTTGGCTCAGGCGGGGAGGGAGGGACACGTTTTGTGCCTCAGCCGGGCATGAGCCATTGCTCCTGAGATAAGCCATCTGTCGAGGTGCTAGTCACGCCCGGCGCAAGACTTCAACTCTCAGGCGAAAAAAAAAAGCAAAAAAAAAGAAAAAAGCAAAAGAAGCAAAGAAAGCAAAAAAAACAAAAAAAAGCAAGAAATAAAGTCTCCTCCATGAACATAACAATGACACACAAAAAAAACATATATATATATATATATATATATATATATATATATATATATATATATATATATATATATATATATATATATATATATGGCGTTATTTTTGTGGTATATATATATATATATATATATATATATATATATATATATATATATATATATATATATATATATATATATATACCACAAAAATAACGCCAAGAAAATAGATAGTAAAGTGTCGTCTCGGCTCACTTCCACGCTAGACTAGCAGCCGTGGGGAAAACGACGACCCCGAGACGTGTACGAGTTACACACTCACACTCTCTGGTCTGCACAACCAGAGGAGGAGGGAGTCAGACCGGAGTATGGAGGTTGAGGGAGTGACAGTCGTTATGAACATGAATCCTTGTGGTTTTTGGTGCTTCATTATTTACACTGCGTTATTTACACTGCGTTATTTGCACTCAGCCATTTACACTGCGTTATTTACACTCCGCCATTTACACTGCGTTATCATTTACACTCCGCCATTCTTACACTGCGTTATTTACACTCCACTATTCATACTACGTTATTTACACTCCACTATGTAAACTACATTATTTGCACTCCACTATTTAAACTGGGTTATTTACACTCCATTATTTACACTCCTCTATTAACACACTTCCATCTGAACTTTGTAAGTTAGACTTCGGGTAGTCGAACCACTTTTCCAACTTCACTTTCAAACTGCATAATGTAAACGCTCCATCCAAAGTCTATTAACTCTGCCATATATTCTCCTCTACTTAAACTGTCTCATTCAAAACTATTCAGGCCGTGTCATTTAAATTTCACCATTTGCATTACATTTAAACACTCATCTAAACCCCCGTTGATCACACTTCCTCGTTTAAACTGTCATTGAAATCCCCTTCCGTTCAACTTCGGCATTTCAATCCCTCATTCAAAATCGTTTTATCTGTACAAACTCCAGAGTTTAAAGCTCTTTGTTTGTTTTATAAACGCAGTCATTTAAACTGAGCTAGTTCAACGCCTTTACTTAACCAAGTCGTTTAAATGCGTTATTCAAACTCCATCACTTGAACATTATGATTTTAAACGCCATCGCGGGAACCCCATTGTCGTTTTAAAACACCATCCAAACCTCATTTCACCCCCAACACCGGAGTTCTGCATTTAAAAACCCGTCCCTTCAGATCTGGCCATTTAAAGTTGAGGCTTTTAATTCGTTAGTAAAATCTCTCTGTCGCTTACCACCGTGGTTAATGAAGCTCTTTCATTAAACTTCCATTTCTCTCCATTATTTACGCCACCCCTGAACTTTTTCCCTCATCAACTTGATTTAAACTTAATGACTCAAACGCGGCCATACATTACCCCCGCTCATGCCATGCTTTCTTTTTTTATATGATGAAAAGATGGACACATCTTGATAATCTTAGGTAGAAAAAAGAAGCCAGATTGTTAGTGAAAGAGAAGAAAGAGGCGTTTGGACGATTTTTGCAGGGAAATAGTGCAAATGATTGGGAGATGTATAAAAGTAAGAGGCAGGGGGTCAAGAGAAAGGTGCAAGAGGTGAAAAAGAGGGCAAATGAGAGTTGGGGTGAGAGAGTATCATTAAATTTCAGGGAAAATAAAAAGATGTTTTGGAGGGAGGTAAATAAAGTGCGTAAGACAAGAGAACAAATGGGAACATCGTGAAGGGGGGGGGGGGGTAATAGGGAGGAAATGACAAGTAGTGGTGAAGTGAGAAGGAGATGGAGTGAGTATTTTGAAGGCTCGTTGAATGCATTAGGTGATAGAGTGGCAGATACAGGGTGTTTTGGTCGAGGTGGTGTGCGAAGTGAGAGAGTCAGGAGAATGGTTTGGAAACAGGGAAGAGGTAGTGAAAGCTTTGCAGACGAAAGCCAGCAAGGCGGTGGGTTTGGATGGTATTGCATTGGAATTTATTAAAAAAGGGGGTGACTGTATTGTTGACTGGTTGGTAAGGATATTCAGTGAATGTATGGTTCATGGTGAGGGCCTGAGAATTGGCAGAATGCCTGCATAGTGCCATTGTGCAAAGGCAAAGGGGATAAAAGTGAGTGTTCAAATTACGAGGTACAAGTTTGTTGAGTATTCCTGGTAAATTATATAGGAGGGTATTGATTGAGAGGGTGAAGGCATGTACAGAGCATCAGATTGGGGAAGAGCAGTGAGGTTTCAGAAGTGGTAGAGTATGTGTGGATCAGGTGTTTGCTTTGAAGAATGTATGTGAGAATTACATAGAAAAGCGGATGGATTTGTATGTAGCATTTATGGATCTGGAGAAGGCATATGATAGGGTTGATAGAGATGCTCTGTGGAAGGTATTAAGAATATATGGTGTGGGAGGCAAGTTAGAAGCAGTGAAAAGTTTTTATCGAGGATGTAAGGCATGTGTACGAGTAGGAAGAGAGGAAAGTGATTGGTTCCCAGAGAATGTCGGTTTGCGGCAGGGGTTTGCGTGATGTTTCCATGGTTGTTTGATTTGTTTATGGATGGGGTTGTTAGGGAGGTGAATGCATGAGTCTTGGAGAGAGGGGCAAGAATGTCGTCTATTGTGGATGTGAGGGCTTGGGAAGTGAGTCAGTTGTTGTTCGCTGATAATACAGCGCTGGTGGCTGAATCGGGTGAGAAACTGCAGAAGCTGGTGACTGAGTTTGGTAAAGTGTGTCAAAGAAGAAAGCTGAGAGTAAATGTGAATAAGAGCAATGTTATTAGGTACAGTAGGGTTGAGGGACATGTTAATTGGGAGGTAAGTTTGAATGGAGAAAAACTGGAGGAAGTGAAGTGTTTTAGATATCTGGGAGTGGATCTGGCAGCGGATGGAACCATGGAAGCGGAAGTGAGTCACAAGGTGGGGGAGGGAGACCCGAGGGCTGCCGTGTGTGGCTGAGTCCCCGAACTGATCATCGCTGGAGCCACCTGTTGGTACCCTCTGTCTGCACCACCTGCTGCAGACCACCTGCTGGTTAATAACCTCCTGCCAACACCACCTGCTGGTTGATATTCACCTGACAACAAAACCTGCTGGTTGATAACCCTCTGCCAACACCACTTGCTGGTTGATAACCACCCTGCCAACACCACCTGCTTTTCGACAACCACCCTGCCAACACCACCTGCTGGTTGATAACTACCCTGCCAACACCACCTGCTTTTCAACAACCACCCTGCCAGCACCACCTGCTGGTTGACAGCTACCCTGCCAACACCATCTACTGGTTGACAACCACCCTGCCAACACTAGCCACTGGAATGACCCGAGTCTACCAGCCGACCTGGTGACAACAAGCTTGTATCACCCAAGCGTTTCCTCGCATCGTATATATTGTTCTCCCTCTTGTATGGTAACAACCTTACCCCCAACCCTCCCCTCTCCCCACTACTGCTCCCCCACATCCCACTCCCCACTACTGCTCCCCACACATCCCACTCCCCACTACTGCACCCCCACATCCCACTCCCCACTACTGCTCCCCACACACATACACACACACACACCCTCACGTACCATACCTCCATGACTCCGTAGCCGTAGACGATCCGTCGTTGCTCAGCACACTGCTGAGCAACGACTGACACACACACACACACACACACACACACACACACACACACACACACACACACACACACAGGGAGCACCAACCATCCCTTCCAGCCTCCTCACGAGGCGAGGAAGCCAGGACTGACCCACAAAGTTTTCCCCTCCCCTGAAGCAGCAGCTTCTCTCTCTCTCTCTCTCTCTCTCTCTCTCTCTCTCTCTCTCTCTCTCTCTCTCTCTCTCTCTCTCTCTCTCTCTCTCTCTCTCTCTCTCTCCCATCCTAAACCCGACCGATGCCACCCCAGCGATGGCGGCGGAGCCCTCCCTCATACATGCTGTGGATACACTCAGCTCGATGAGGGGTGATTAGGGGATGATGGGGTGGGGAGGGGAGGTGAGGTGAGGGAGGGGAAAAAAAAAATTATATTTCACGCGGGGGGAAATATACGATGTATCTGGGTCGACTCTCGCTGCAGATGGGAGTGTAGGTAGGGGAGAGAACCATTGACATGATTAGGTGGGGTGGTAGACGTGATGCGGGGAGAGAAACAACAACTCCCCACCCCAGCTGTGCAGAGAGGGGAGAAGGGGGGAAGAGAGGGTTGGTTTTACAGATCTGCTGGGGAAGGGGAAGGGCGTGGGGTGAGGTCAGGGGGAGGGTCAGACAGTTGGGGAGGGATGAGATGAGGGATGGGGTGAAGGGGGAGCTTCCCATCCCAGCAGGGGGCAAGACAATCAATTTTCATCTTATATATGTAAACACCCCAGAGATAACAAGTCTCCCCAGAGAGAACGCTCACACCCTCCACC
Organism: Panulirus ornatus; assembly: GCF_036320965.1. NCBI lineage: Eukaryota > Metazoa > Arthropoda > Malacostraca > Decapoda > Palinuridae > Panulirus > Panulirus ornatus. The sequence goes on from NC_092225.1 coordinate 95,422,260, forward strand.
TCCATCCCTGGTTCCCAGGCTGGGATCTGGGGGGGCCTCGCTCTCTCTCTCTCTCTCTTCCCCTCTCCTCCCCATCCTCCTTCCTTACTCCCCAGCTCCCACACTGGGACGTTCATCCCCGTCCCAAACCGTCCCCAGCAGAGGTGGATGATAGTCAACCAGCATTGTCTACATCCACACAGCGAGGCCGGGGTGTCTACCACACCTGCCTAGCATTGTCTACATCCACACAGCGAGGCCAGAGTGTCTACCACACCTGCCTAGCATTGTTTACATCCACACAGCGAGGCCGGGGTGTCTACCACACCTGCCTAGCATTGTCTACATCCACACAGCGAGGCCGGAGTGACTACCACACCTGCCCACTATTGTTTACATCCACACAGCGAGGCCGGGGTGTCTACCACACCTGCCTAGCATTGTTTACATCCTCACTGCGAAGCCGGGGTGTCTACCACATCTGCCCAGCATTGTTTACATCCACACAGCGAGGCCGGGGTGTCTACCACATCTGCCCAGCATTGTTTACATCCACACAGCGAGGCCGGGGTGTCTACCACACCTGCCTAGCATTGTTTACATCCACACAGCGAGGCCGGGGTGTCTACCACATCTGCCCAGCATTGTTTACATCCACACAGCGAGGCCGGGGTGTCTACCACATCTGCCCAGCATTGTTTACATCCACACAGCTAGGCCGGGGTGTCTACCACATCTGCCAAACATTGTTTACATCCACACAGCGAGGCCGGGGTGACCACCACACCTGTCCAACATTGTTTACATCCACACAGCGAGGCCGGGGTGTACGACTACCTATTAGACAATTCATAAAAGGCTTTACCAGCATCCATCTTCCTTTTAAAAGCTGGATGATAGTGTGCCGATGGTCCTTCATCCCCGCCCGACCACACGAGGGGTCATATTCCATGTGACCCACTCGACAACACAAGGGCCATGTGACCCATTCGACAGCACAAGGGCCATGTGACCCAATCGAGAACACAAGGGCCATATGACCCAATCGACAACACAAGGGCCATGTGATCCATTCGACAACACAAGGGCCATGCGACCCAATCGACAACACAAGGGCCATGTGACCCAATCGACAACACAAGGGCCATGTGACCCAATCGACAACACAAGGGCCATGTGACCCACTCGACAACACAAGGGCTATGTGACCCAATCGACAACACAAGGGCCATGTGACCCAATCGACAACACAAGGGCCATGTGACCCAATCGACAACAAAAGAGAAGAAAACGATTATTCGACCTCTCTCTCGACAGCATAACAAAATTGTCTCCATACCCCGCTCCAGAATGGCTGAAGAGCATTCCTCAACCCCACTCGGCAGCAGCTCGAAGAACAAATAGTGCCATCTGTGCCCACTCGACACCAGCAAACAAAACCATCTTCCTCAAGCAATCGACAGCAAAACAAATAAAAGAGAGCCTCTTTCTTCGCCATTCGACATCATTGCAAAAGCTTTGTTCGTGTTGTAAAGATAACAAAAGATAAATGTTTTTATTTCAGTTTCCTTCTTCATCAGCAACATTAAAAAACACGACAGAACAAGAAAGCCTTCCCTGTCTGCTTGGCATATACACAAGAGCTTATTCAACTGTCAACAACAATATATATGTTTTGGCTCTGGATGTTTTGGCTCTGAGTGAAACGAAGCTCAAGGGTAAAGGGGAAGAGTGGTTTGGAAATGTCTGGGGAGTGAAGTCAGGGGTTAGTGAGAGGACAAGAGCAAGGGAAGGAGTAGCAATACTCCTGAAACAGGAGTTGTGGGAGTATGTGATAGAATGTAAGAAAGTAAATTCTCGATTAATATGGGTAAAATTGAAAGTTGATGGAGAGAGGTGGGTGATTATTGGTGCATATGCACCTGGGCATGAGAAGAAAGATCAGGAGAGGCAAGTGTTTTGGGAGCAGCTAAATGAGTGTGTTAGCGGTTTTGATGCACGAGACCGGGTTATAGTGATGGGTGATTTGAATGCAAAGGTGAGTAATGTGGCAGTTGAGGGAATAATTGGTATGCATGGGGGTGTTCAGTGTTGTAAATGGAAATGGTGAAGAGCTTGTAGATTTATGTGCTGAAAAAGGACTGATGATTGGGAATACCTGGTTTAAAAAGCGAGATATACTTAAGTATACTTATGTAAGTAGGAGAGATGGCCAGAGAGCGTTATTGGATTACGTGTTAATTGACAGGCGTGCGAAAGAGAGACTTTTGGATGTCAATGTGCTGAGAGGTGCAACTGGAGGGATGTCTGATCATTATCTTGTGGAGGCTAAGGTGAAGATTAGTATGGGTTTTCAGAAAAGAAGAGTGAATGTTGGGGTGAAGAAGGTGGTGAGAGTAAGTGAGCTTGGGAAGGAGACCTGTGTGAGGAAGTATCAGGAGAGACTGTGTACAGAATGGAAAAAGGTGAGAACAATGGAAGTAAGGGGAGTGGGGGAGGAATGGGATGTATTTAGGGAATCAGTGATGGATTGCGCAAAAGATGCTTGTGGCATGAGAAGAGTGGGAGGTGGGCTGTTTAGAAAGGGTAGTGAGTGGTGGGATGAAGAAGTAAGAGTATTAGTGAAAGAGAAGAGGGAGGCATTTGGACGATTTTTGCAGGGAAAAAATGCAATTGAGTGGGAGAAGTATAAAAGAAAGAGACAAGAGGTCAAGAGAAAGGTGCAAGAGGTGAAAAAAAGGGCAAATGAGAGTTGGGGTGAGAGACTATCAGTAAATTTTAGGGAGAATAAAAAGATGTTCTGGAAGGAGGTAAATAGGGTGCGTAAGACAAGGGAGCAAATGGGAACTTCAGTGAAGGGCGTAAATGGGGAGGTGATAACAAGTAGTGGTGATGTGAGAAGGAGATGGAATGAGTATTTTGAAGGTTTGTTGAATGTGTCTGATGACAGAGTGGCAGATATAGGGTGTTTTGGTCGAGGTGGTGTGCAAAGTGCGAGGGTTAGGGAAAATGATTTGGTAAACAGAGAAGAGGTAGTAAAAGCTTTGCGGAAGATGAAAGCCGGCAAGGCAGCAGGTTTGGATGGTATTGCAGTGGAATTTATAAAAAAAGGGGGTGACTGTATTGTTGACTGGTTGGTAAGGTTATTTAATGTATGTATGACTCATGGTGAGGTGCCTGAGGATTGGCGGAATGCGTGCATAGTGCCATTGTACAAAGGCAAAGGGGATAAGAGTGAGTGCTCAAATTACAGAGGTATAAGTTTGTTGAGTATTCCTGGTAAATTATATGGGAGGGTATTGATTGAGAGGGTGAAGGCATGTACAGAGCATCAGATTGGGGAAGAGCAGTGTGGTTTCAGAAGTGGTAGAGGATGTGTGGATCAGGTGTTTGCTTTGAAGAATGTATGTGAGAAATACTTAGAAAAGCAAATGGATTTGTATGTAGCATTTATGGATCTGGAGAAGGCATATGATAGAGTTGATAGAGATGCTCTGTGGAAGGTATTAAGAATATATGGTGTGGGAGGCAAGTTGTTAGAAGCAGTGAAAAGTTTTTATCGAGGATGTAAGGCATGTGTACGTGTAGGAAGAGAGGAAAGTGATTGGTTCTCAGTGAATGTAGGTTTGCGGCAGGGGTGTGTGATGTCTCCATGGTTGTTTAATTTGTTTATGGATGGGGTTGTTAGGGAGGTAAATGCAAGAGTCTTGGAAAGAGGGGCAAGTATGAAGTCTGTTGGGGATGAGAGAGCTTGGGAAGTGAGTCAGTTGTTGTTCGCTGATGATACAGCGCTGGTGGCGGATTCATGTGAGAAACTGCAGAAGCTGGTGACGGAGTTTGGTAAAGTGTGTGGAAGAAGAAAGTTAAGAGTAAATGTGAATAAGAGCAAGGTTATTAGGTACAGTAGGGTTGAGGGTCAAGTCAATTGGGAGGTGAGTTTGAATGGAGAAAAACTGGAGGAAGTGAAGTGTTTTAGATATCTGGGAGTGGATCTGTCAGCGGATGGAACCATGGAAGCGGAAGTGGATCATAGGGTGGGGGAGGGGGCAAAAATTTTGGGAGCCTTGAAAAATGTGTGGAAGTCGAGAACATTATCCCGGAAAGCAAAAAATGGGTATGTTTGAAGGAATAGTGGTTCCAACAATGTTGTATGGTTGCGAGGCGTGGGCTATGGATAGAGTTGTGCGCAGGAGGATGGATGTGCTGGAAATGAGATGTTTGAGGACAATGTGTGGTGTGAGGTGGTTTGATCGAGTAAGTAACGTAAGGGTAAGAGAGATGTGTGGAAATAAAAAGAGCGTGGTTGAGAGAGCAGAAGAGGGTGTTTTGAAGTGGTTTGGGCACATGGAGAGAATGAGTGAGGAAAGATTGACCAAGAGGATATATGTGTCGGAGGTGGAGGGAACGAGGAGAAGAGGGAGACCAAATTGGAGGTGGAAAGATGGAGTGAAAAGGATTTTGTGTGATCGGGGCCTGAACATGCAGGAGGGTGAAAGGAGGGCAAGGAATAGAGTGAATTGGAGCGATGTGGTATACAGGGGTTGACGTGCTGTCAGTGGATTGAATCAAGGCATGTGAAGCGTCCGGGGTAAACCATGGAAAGCTGTGTAGGTATGTATATTTGCGTGTGTGGACGTATGTATGTACATGTGTATGGGGGGGGTTGGGCCATTTCTTTCGTCTGTTTCCTTGCGCTACCTCGCAAACGCGGGAGACAGCGACGAGGTATAAAAAAAAAAAAAAAAAAATATATATTGAAGGACTATTGAATGTGTTCGAAGATAAGGTGGCAGATGTAGGGGTGAGAGGGTCGGGGAGAATGGAGAGAAGAGGTTGTGAAAGCCTTGCTTAAGATGAAATGCGGCAAGGCAGCTGGAGTGAATTGTACTACAGTTGAATTTATTTAAAAAAATGGGTAACTGTGTTGTTACTTAGTAAGGATTTTCAGTGCATGAATGGGTCATAGTGAAGTGCCTGAGAATTAGCGGAATGTATGAATAGTGCCACTGTATAAAGGCAAGGGGATAGAGGTCGGTATTTAATAGTTTGAACTACAGAGGTATAAGTTTGTTGAATATACCTGGAAAATTTTATGGGAGAGTATTGACTGGGAGGCTGAAGGCATGTACAGAGCATCAGATTGGGGAAGAGCAGTGTGGTTTCAGAAGTGGTAGAGGATGTATGGCTCTGGTGTTTGCTTTGAAGAATGTATGTGAGAAATACTTAGAAAAACAGATGGATTTGTCTGTGGCATTTATGGATCTAGAGAAGGAATATGATAGGGTTGATAGAGATGCTTTGTAGAAGCTTTTAAGAGTATATGATGTGGGAGGTAAGTTGATGGAAGCAGTGAAAAGTTTTTATCAAAGATGTAAGGCATGTGTGTGAGTAGGAACAGAGGAGAGTGACTGGTTCCCAGCGAAGGTCGGTCTGCGGAAGGGGTGTGTGATGTCACCATGGTTGGTCAGTTTGTTTATGGATGGGGTGGCGAGAGAGGTAAATGCAATAATTTTGGTGTGAGGCGAACTGATCAAATAATGAAAGGGCAGGAGAGATGTGTGGTTATAAAAAGAGTGTGGTTAAGATAGCTGAAGAGGGTGTGTTGAAATGGTTTGGACATATGGAGAGAAAGAGGATATATGTGTTAGAAGTGGGGGGGAACAATTAGAACGGGGAGACCAAATTGCAGATGGAAGGATGGAGTGGAAAAGATTCTGGGCGATCTGAACCTGAACATGCAGGAGGGTGAAAGGCGTAGACGGGATAGAGTGAATTGGAACGATGTGGTATACTGGGGTCCACGTGCTGTCAATGGATTGAACCAGGGCATGTGAAACGTCTGGGGTAAACCATATATATATATATATATATATATATATATATATATATATATATATATATATATATATATATAAAACAAAGTAAAGTATATAAGGGATGAAAACATGCCTGCGTATATGTGTTTGGGCAGAGGGAAAAGGAATTCACAACTCACTGAAAGAACGCCAACAACCCGGCGGGGACGACCTTCAAGAACCAACAAGACGCTAATTTCCGAACGACCCGGAAATCTGCGTTAATGAAGAGATGAAGGGGAAAGGGGTCGGCGTTTTCAAGCTGTGATCGATCAAGTTATGATGTTCCTCTCTCTCTCTCTCTCTCTCTCTCTCTCTCTCTCTCTCTCTCTCTCTCTCTCTCTCTCTCTCTCTCTCTCTCTCTCTCTCTCTCTCTCTGGGATGGGGGAAAGAGAGGGGGGTTGGGGTGAGGTTGGCTCTAGACTAGACCTCATTAAAGGGAAGGGGGTCAAAGGAATAGGAGGAGAGGAGGATGGAGGAGGAGGACGGAGGAGGAGGAGGAGGGAGGTAGAGGCGCTGCCCCCTTTTGGCCCTTTCGGAGGCGGTGGAGCGGCCGGCTTGCACGTCAAGGAATAATTAGACTTACTAATACCTAAACTTACCTTCACCCCTGAGGGCTAATTGGCGACCCTTCAGCCTCCAGGTGGTGGTGGTGCTGCTGCTGCTGCTCTGTGGTGAGGGGAGTTGAGGGGGTGTGCTTAGGATGGCCTCGTAGGAGAGTTTGCCTTTAGCATAGACTTCTAGTGAAGCCTGACATATTCATTGGTCCTTGATGATTCCTCAACCGGTTTGTGTGCAGCCCAGAGTGAGGGTGGAAGTGAAGCCCTCAGCTGGTCTGTGTGAAGCCCAGGGTGAGGGCTGAAGTGAAGCCCTCAGCTGGTCTGTGTGAAGCCCAGGGTGAGGGTTGAAGTGAAGCCCTCAGCTGGTCTGTGTGAAGCCCAGGGTGAGGGTTGAAGTGAAGCCCTCAGCTGGTCTGTGTGAAGCCCAGAGTGAGGGCTGAAGTGAAGCCCTCAGCTGGTCTGTGTGAAGCCCAGAGTGAGGGCTGAAGTGAAGCCCTCAGCTGGTCTGTGTAAAGCCCAGGGTGAGGGCTGAAGTGAAGCCCTCAGCTGGTCTATTCGAAGCCCAGAGTGAGGGTTGAAGTGAAGCCCTCAGCTGGTCTGTATGAAGCCCAGAGTGAGGGTGGAATTAAAGCCCTCAGCTGGTCTGTGTGAAGCCCAGAGTGAGGGCTGAAGTGAAGCCCTCAGCTGGTCTGTGTGAAACCCAGAGTGAGGGTGGAAGTGAAGGCCTCAGCTGGTCTGTATGAAGCCCAGGGTGAGGGCTGAAGTAGTGAAGCCCTCAGCTGGTCTGTGTGAAGCCCAAGGTGAGGGTTGAAATGAAGCCCTCAGATGGGTTCATACGAAGGCTTCCTTACGTATGGCAGCGGTCGACTACGGGTGTCAACACAGGCTTAAGAAGCAAACTGGAGGCTTCCAGCCCTTCCAGCCCCACTGGGGAAAACTATAAGACAATACAACGCATGATAATGACGATGATGATGATAATGAAAGTAATGACATACGGTTGGCTTCAGCCCAGAGCACATCATCATACACACTCCAGTCTCGTGGATCCTCGACCGTCTAACTCATCTACCTATGAATATTCAGTGCATGGCCGACCCGGGCCTCTCGTCCCACTAGCCAGTCCCCGAGGTGGAGGCAAGCAGTTCTATCCAGCAGCCGTGCCTTATCTTGTTTACCACAAGGGCTTCTCCTCATCCTCCTTCCTCTCCTCCCCCTCGACCTTCCTCTCTAGGCATTGCACAGACCACAGACGCACTCACATGGGGGTTTCCTCTTTCCCACCCTTCCTTTCTCTCTCTCTGTCTCTGACTCTGACCCCGCACTCTACTGCTATGAGTCGGCCTCTCTCTCTCTCTCTCTCTCTCTCTCTCTCTCTCTCTCTCTCTCTCTCTCTCTCTCTCTCTCTCTCTCTCTCTCTCTCTCTCTCTCGCGAAGGAGGTCAGGTACGTACATGCCTTCACGCCGCCTGCGGCAACACTTGCTAGGCTTGCGTCTTGAGCCCCCCAGCATAAATCAGGATCTTGTCTCCCGCTTTTCATTAACGTCCCCAGGAGTTGCGTCCTCGTCCATCATTCGCAAATGGTGATTAAAAGTTCTCTACGTATACATGAATTTTTTTTTTTTATGCTTCATTTCAGCCTGATCTCACGTTCAAACATTTTCTACGTTTGTAGACCGTCATCATCGTCGTCTTCATCCTCCAGAAAGGACTAGAATTCAATTTACTCTTCTCTTACATTATTCTTCAAACTCCTCCTTACAATTTCCTCCACTTCCGTTTTCTACCTCTTTCATGAGGCTGGCATCATCAGCATACAATAACATCCACCCACCCCCCGATCACCCATTCCTTCCATTACTTTCTCCAAGCCTTTCTTTCCATCATCCCCCTGCTGAAGCCTTCCTTCCAGTTCCATCCTCCACAAAGACAAGACAGTAAGTCTCCACCATCCACAAAGACAGGAAGTCTCTACAGAGACATAATATCCCCCCCTCCCCCATCCTCTCCTACTCTCATCTCCTATCTCGCCCCAGGACAAACTTCTCCGATCGCCTGAAGACCTAATTCATCCTACCATATTCCCTTTGACGAGACCCTCTTACTGTTTCCAGACATCCATCTCAGTTTCCAGTAGTTTCGAGATACCCTTCCCCCCTTCCTCTCGTTGCTTCCAGTGGTTTCCAGACATCCCCCTCACTTCTTCCAGTGGTATCTAGAGGACAGAAGCCCCCCCCCCCCATTGCTTTCAGTTGCTTCCAGTGATTTCCAGACTCCCTCCCCTCTCCCCTCACTGCTTCCAGTGGTTTCCAGACATCTCCCTCACTGCTTCCAGTGGTTTCCAGATATCTCCCTCACTGCTTCCAGTGGTTTCCAGACATCTCCCCTCACTGCTTCCAGTGGTTTCCAGACCTCCCCCCTCGCCCCTCACTGCTTCCAGTGGTTTCCAGACATCCCCCTCACTGCTTCCAGTGGTTTCCAGACCTCCCCCCTCGCCCCTCATTGCTTCCAGTGGTTTCCAGACATCCCCCTCACTGCTTCCAGTAGCCTAAGGATGTGAGGGGGGGTTCCTGCCGAGGGAAGACCTCTGATAGTGTTGATCTCGCTGTGCCTGGCCTGATGCCCAACACGACTCTTGCATGTCGGCCATACGGGTCAGCCACTCACTCCCCCCTGCCGCAGATACACTGGTTTTCTAAGTCGACAGGGGCAGGGGCAGAGAGGAAGAGACTATACCAAAACGTAGAGCATGTGGGTCGAGACGGTACCTACAGGAGGAGACTGGGGACAGTTTGTATAGGAAGTCCCCGAGTAAGGGGGGTCCTCATATGACTAGGAAAGTGGTCCATCCTCGTGCAGGCCCTGGATAGGTCCGGCGTGGGGCATGTTCGGTCCAGAGTGGTCCATCCTCGTGCAGGCCCTGGATAGGTCCGGCGTGGGGCATGTTCGGTCCAGAGTGGCCCATCCTCGTACAGGCCCTGGATAGGTCCGGCGTGGGGCATGTTTGGTCCAGAGTGACCCATCCTCGTGCAGGCCCTGGATAGGTCCGGCGTGGGGCATGTTCGGTCCAGAGTGGCCCATCCTCGTGCTGGCCCTGGATAGGTCCGGCGTGGGGCATGTTCGGTCCAGAGTGGCCCATCCTCGTGCTGGCCCTGGATAGGTCCGGCGTGGGGCATGTTCGGTCCAGAGTGGCCGAGCCTTCGTCCAGCGCGGGTGAGGCCCGGCTTTCCAAAAGACGGGTATGTCCCCGCTGCCTCGCTCGCGGGTCTGTTGGAGTAATGAGTCTTGATGAGTTCTTTCGCCAAGTTGGCCCGCGTCCTGGGCTAGCATGAAGGAGCCTGGATCACGTTAACCTGTGGAGCTCAGCCGAGCTTCTGGTCAGGACGTCGGACACCAAGTTCGCTCCAGGCTTGCCGTGGATGACGGCAGAGCTGGCGTGATAACCTGGGGAGCAGTGTGGAGGGTTGCTTGCTCCCAGGGGCATGATGGGGAGGACAGCTTGCTCCCAGGGGCATGATGGGGAGGATAGCTTGCTCCCAGGGGCATGATGGGGAGGGAGGATTGCTTACTCCTAGGGGCATGATGGGGAGGATAGCTTGCTCCCAGGGGCATGATGGGGAGGGAGGATTGCTTCCTCCGAGGGGCATGATGGGGAGGGAGATTTGCTTTCTCCCAGGGGAATGATGGGGAGGATAGGGTTGCTCCCAGGGGTATGACAGGGAGGGGGAGAGGGTTGCTTGCTTCTAGGGGCATGATGGGGAGGATAGCTTACTTCCAGGGGCATGATTGGAGGGGAGGTGGGGGACAGCTTGCTCCCAGGGGCGTCCAATCTTTCCCAGTTAGTAGGCCACTTGGTCGGAGGTCCTTATGGGTGTGGGCCCAAGTCTCATGATGTAACAGCAGTGGAAATATACCTAAACACCACAAAACTAACTAACAGATTACATTCACTTTAAGTTACAACCACCAATCAGTCTAAGCCTAAACCATGACACCTAGCGGCAGACGCTTACACAACGAGCGGCAGACACTTACACAACGGTAGCGACGGGTGGGTTAGGCCCTACTGACCTTCTAGTACAGGTGTGCTAGGTAATTACACGAGAAGAAAACAATTAGCTAAAAATTCTCAGGTGGGCAGCCAGCCAGCCAGACGCCCCTGTGCTACACGAAGGTTCGGAGTTTTCTTGATCCGAGACTTGAAGTTTATCATGCCCAGGTCTAACACCTGCCGAAGGGATGGAGGTGGACCTTGAGGGTCTGCCCCTCCTTCCGAGCGGTGGAGGTGGACCTTGAGGATCTGTCCCCCTCCCGAGCGGTGGAGGTGGACCTTGAGAGTCTAACCCCTGCCGAAGGGATGGTGATGGACCTTGAGGGTCTGCCCCCTGCCGAGCGGTGGAGGTGGACCTTGAGGGTCTGCCCCCTGCCGAGCGGTGGAGGTGGACCTTGAGGGTCTGCCCCCTGCCGAGCGGTGGAAGTGGACCTTGAGGGTCTGCCCCCTGCCGAAGGGATGGTGGTGGACCTTGAGGGTCTGCCCCCTGCCGAGCGGTGGAGGTGGACCTTGAGGGTCTGCCCCCTGCCGAGCGGTGGAAGTGGACCTTGAGGGTCTGCCCCCTGCCGAAGGGATGGTGGTGGACCTTGAGGGTCTGCCCCCTGCCGAGCGGTGGAGGTGGACCTTGAGGGTCTGCCCCCTGCCGAGCGGTGGAGGTGGACCTTGAGGGTCTGTCCCCCTCACGAGCTGTGGAGGTGGACCTTGAGAGTCTGGCCCCTGCCGAGGGATTGGGGTGGACCTTGAGGATCTGACCCCCCCCCTCCCGAACAGTGGAGGTGGACCTTGAGGATCTAAACCCTACCGAGGGGTGGAGGTTGACCTTGAGGGTATGCCGAAGGATGGAGGTGGAGAACCCTGAGTCAGTAGGTCAATATCAGTAAGGATGACACTTGGTGAGGAGGTTGTGCGCTTCTATGAGCTGGGTTCCGTCTTCCCTCCTCTTTTTCCTAATCGAATCAAAAACCTAACCAGAGGGAGACAGATTTTAAAACAGTTTAAATAGAAAACTCGTATTCGATTCAAATATGAACTATTTTGGTACAAGAGATCATTAGACGGTTTTAATGAGCCATCAAATATCGTCAGTATTTAATCTATCAGAAACTACAAAATGTAATAATTTACTCGTCAAATGATCACTTTTCTATATAACTTGCTATTTACTCTTTACCAGAATGAGTAAATTCAGGGTTCGGTTACAAGTTAAAGGGATGACGTTACAGTTCATATATATATATATATATATATATATATATATATATATATATATATATATATATATATATCTTTTTTTTTTTTTTTTTTTTGCTTTGTCGCTGTCTCCCTCGTTTGCGAGGTAGCGCAAGGAAACAGACGAAAGAAATGGCCCAACCCACCCCCCATACACATGTATATACATACGTCCACACACGCAAATATACATACCTACACAGCTTTCCATGGTTTACCCCAGACGCTTCACATGCCTTGATTCAATCCATTGACAGCACGTCAACCCCGGTATACCACATCGATCCAATTCACTCTATTCCTTGCCCTCCTTTCACCCTCCTGCATGTTCAGGCCCCGATCACCCAAAATCTTTTTCACTCCATCTTTCCACCTCCAATTTGGTCTCCCACTTCTCGTTCCCTCCACCTCCGACACATATATCCTTTTGGTCAATCTTTCCTCACTCATTCTCTCCATGTGCCCAAACCATTTCAAAACACCCTCTTCTGCTCTCTCAACCACGCTCTTTTTATTTCCACACATCTCTCTTACCCTTACGTTACTTACTCGATCAAACCACCTCACACCACACATTGTCCTCAAACATCTCATTTCCAGCACATCCATCCTCCTGCGCACAACTCTATCCATAGCCCACGCCTCGCAACCATACAACATTGTTGGAACCACTATTCCTTCAAACATACCCATTTTTGCTTTCCGAGATAATGTTCTCGACTTCCACACATTCTTCAAGGCTCCCAGAATTTTCGCCCCCTCCCCCACCCTATGATCCACTTCCGCTTTCATGGTTCCATTCGCTGCCAAATCCACTAACAGATATCTAAAACACTTTACTTCCTCCAGTTTTTCTCCATTCAAACTTACCTCCCAATTGACTTGACCCTCAACCCTACTGTACCTAATAACCTTGCTCTTATTCACATTTACTCTTAACTTTCTTCTTTCACACACTTTACCAAACTCAGTCTCCAGCTTCTGCAGTTTCTCACATGAATCTGCCACCAGCGCTGTATCATCAGCGAACAACAACTGACTCACTTCCCAAGCTCTCTCATCCCCAACAGACTTCATACTTGCCCCTCTTTCCAAAACTCTTGCATTAACCTCCCTAACAACCCCATCCATAAACAAATTAAACAACCATGGAGACATCACACACCCCTGCCGCAAACCTACATTCACTGAGAACCAATCACTTTCCTCTCTTCCTACACGTACACATGCCTTACATCCTCGATAAAAACTTTTCACTGCTTCTAACAACTTGCCTCCCACACCATATATTCTTAATACCTTCCACAGAGCATCTCTGTCAACTCTATCATATGCCTTCTCCAGATCCATAAATGCTACATACAAATCCATTTGCTTTTCTAAGTATTTCTCACATACATTCTTCAAAGCAAACACCTGATCCACACATCCTCTACCACTTCTGAAACCAGAGGCATTTGGACGATTTTTGCAGGGAAAAAATGCAATTGATGTATAAAAGAAAGAGACAGGAGGTCAAGAGAAGGTGCAAGAGGTGAAAAAGAGGGCAAATGAGAGTTGGGGTGAGAGAGTATCATTAAATTTTAGGGAGAATAAAAAGATGTTCTGGAAGGAGGTAAATAAAGTGCGTAAGACAAGGGAGAAAATGGGAACTTCAGTGAAGGGCGCAAATGGGGAGGTGATAACAAGTAGTGGTGATGTGAGAAGGAGATGGAGTGAGTATTTTGAAGGTTTGTTGAATGTGTTTGATGATAGAGTGGCAGATATAGGGTGTTTTGGTCGAGGTGGTATGTAAAGTGAGAGGGTTAGGGAAAATGATTTGGTAAACAGAGAAGAGGTAGTAAAAGCTTTGCAGAAGATGAAAGCCGGCAAGGCAGCAGGTTTGGATGGTATTGCAGTGGAATTTATTAAAAAAAGGGGGTGACTGTATTATTGACTGGTTGGTAAGGTTATTTAATGTGTGTATGACTCATGGTGAGGTGCCTGAGGATTGGCGGAATGCGTGCATAGTGCCATTGTACAAAGGCAAAGGGGATAAGAGTGAGTGCTTAAATTAGTGCTTAAATCCTAGCCTCACCATCCATCACCCTCCTAGCCTCACCATCCATCACCACCCTAGCCTCACCATCCATCACCCTCCTAGCCTCACCATCCATCACCATCCTAGCCTCACCATCATGGCCGTCGTCGCTAGAATGGACCTAGTCACTTCAGCTCTATAATTAATTTTTCGCTTGCTGGCATCCCAGGAAATCGACCCTCCCCGCCCCCCCCTCCCCCCTCCTCCCCCATCCCCTCCCCCTTCTCCCCCCCCTCCCATCCCCTCCCCTTACCCTCTCTTGGCCCACCCCCCTTCCTCTCCCTCTCCCCTTCTCTTGGGGATCCCCCATCCATCAGGGTCTCCGACCCATCCCCCGTCTTGCCTCCACCCCCCCATCTCCATTCCCCCCATCTCCCCCTCCCCTTCCCCCCTCCCGGCACGTCAACAAGGCCCAGCGTGCTTAAGGGAAGCCGAGAGGATTTTCTAATCTGGTTCTTTTTTTTTTTTCACTCTCTTTTTTTTTTTTCTTTCTGAGCGTCTTTGAATTCATGAATGATATCTTAATGTCGTCAAAGGCCTCGTGTGCTAGAATTTAATCATCTGTGGTATTTTCTGGGTGATATTTCTTATTTTTAGGAATAAGACAGCAACTTTCTTATACACACACACACACACACACACACACACACACACACACACGAAAGTGCACTTGGGAACTTATTGTGTTTCATTTTACCCGTGGACTCATAGGAATATCTTGATCACGCGCAAAATTGTGATCCTTTCCAATATATATATATATATATATATATATATATATATATATATATATATATATATATATATATATATATATATATATATATATATATATGTGTGTGTGTGTGTGTGTTTGTGTGTGTGTGTGTGTGTGTGTGTGTGTGTGTGTGTGTGTGTGTGTGTGTGTGTATAAAGAGAACAAATGGGGACATCGGTGAAAGAGGCAGAGGGTAACAGGTAGTGATGAAGTGAACAAGATATGGAGTGAGTATTTTGAAGGACCGTTGAATGTGTTTGATGACAGAGTGGCAGACTTCCGGTTTTTGGGTCGGGTGGTGTGTGAAGAGAGAAGAGGTGGTTAAAGCCTTGCCTATGATGAAGTATGGCAAGGCAGCTGGGGTGGATGGTTTTACGGTTAGATATCTTTAAAAAGGGGTAATTGTATTGTTAACTGGTTAGTTAGGATTTTTCATATATATGTATATATAGATCATGGTCAGTGCCTGAGGATTGGTGGAATGTATAGATAGATAAATAGATAGATCGATAGATCGATGATAGATAGACAGATTGGTACACAGATAGATAGAAAGATATAGACATGGACAGACATATATTCTTACCATAGAAATATATAGACGAAAAAACAATATTAAAATATTGTGTTGTCAATATCATGATTTTCATAGTACAAAGGAAGCCAAGAGAATGCAGGCACCAACAGGCAACTGGATCAGTTCATGGCTGTGGTAGTGGAGGAGATGAGGCACCCAGAGTCTGGCGTGGGACCGGGAGAAAAGAACAAATAATGATCCAAAGGGCACGAGTGGTACGGTTCATATCTAAGGAGGCGTTAATAATTTCAGCCTTAGACCCCACAGTAATTGTCAAGTCTCTTCCTAAACCTGTTCATGGCGCTGGTTTTAAACTGATCTTGTTTGTAAATCATTACGTAGCTTAACGACCCTGTTCGAGAAAAAGTGCCTCGTCTTATTTGAAGTGAGATGTTTTTACCCACGAAGTTTGAGGTTATTATCAACAACCACATATGTAAGTCTAATGTAGCCTCATATAGCAGTTAAAGATGGCAAGTGTCACAGCTTTGGATAATTTTCGATTGCCTTTATCCCATACTCCTGTTTTCTACAGTTCCATTTTCTGAGCGAGATAGGATAAAGTCGCTTCTTCTTCCTTGTATCTTTTTAACTTTCTAAAATGGGAAACAGAAGAAGGAGTCACGCGGGGAGTGCTCATACTCCTCGAAGGCTCAGAGTGGGGTGCCTAAATGTGTGTGGATGTAACCAAGATGTGAAAAAAGGAGAGATAGGTAGTATGTTTGAGGAAAGGAACCTGGATGTTTTGGCTCTGAGTGAAACGAAGCTCAAGGGTGAAGGGGAAGAGTGGTTTGGGAATGTCTTGGGAGTAAAGTCAAGGGTTAGTGAGAGGACAAGAGCAAGGGAAGGAGTAGCAGTACTCCTGAAACAGGAGTTGTGGGAGTACGTGATATAATGTAAGAAAGTAAATTCTCGATTAATATGGGTAAAACTGAAAGTTGATGGAGAGAGATGGGTGATTATTGGTGCATATGCACCTGGGCATGAGAAGAAAGATCATGAGAGGCAAGTGTTTTGGGAGCAGCTGAATGAGTGTGTTAGTGGTTTTGATGCACGAGACCGGGTTATAGTGATGGGTGATTTGAATGCAAAGGTGAGTAATGTGGCAGTTGAGGGAATTGGTATACATGGTATACATTGGTATACATGGGGTGTTCAGTGTTGTAAATGGAAATGGTGAAGAGCTTGTAGATTTATGTGCTGAAAAAGGACTGATGATTGGGAATACCTGGTTTAAAAAGCGAGATATACATAAGTATACTTATGTAAGTAGGAGAGATGGCCAGAGAGCGTTATTGGATTACGTGTTAATTGACAGGCGCGCGAAAGAGAGACTTTTGGTTGTTAATGTGCTGAGAGGTGCAACTGGAGGGATGTCTGATCATTATCTTGTGGAGGCTAAGGTGAAGATTTGTATGGGTTTTCAGAAAAAAAGAGTGAATGTTGGGGTGAAGAGGGTGGTGAGAGTAAGTGAGCTTGGGAAGGAGACTTGTGTGAGGAAGTACCAGGAGAGACTGAGTACAGAATGGAAAAAGGTGAGAACAATGGAAGTAAGGGGAGTGGGGGAGGAATGGGATGTATTTAGGGAATCAGTGATGGATTGCGCAAAAGATGCTTGTGGCATGAGAAGAGTGGGAGGTGGGTTGATTAGAAAAGGTAGTGAGTGGTGGGATGAAGAAGTAAGAGTATTAGTGAAAGAGAAGAGAGAGGCATTTGGACGGTTTTTGCAGGGAAAAAATGCAGTTGAGTGGGAGACGTATAAAAGAAAGAGACAGGAGGTCAAGAGAAAGGTGCAAGAGGTGAAAAAAGGGCAAATGAGAGTTGGGGTGAGAGAGTATCATTAAATTTTAGGGAGAATAAAAAGATGTTCTGGAAGGAGGTAAATAATGTGCGTAAGACTAGGGAGCAAATGGGAACTTCAGTGAAGGGCGCAAATGGGGAGGTGATAACAAGTAGTGGTGATGTGAGAAGGAGATGGAGTGAGTATTTTGAAGGTTTGTTGAATGTGTTTGATGATAGAGTGGCAGATATAGGATGTTTTGGTCGAGGTGGTGTGCAAAGTGAGAGGGTTAGG
>NC_092225.1:95444423-95449423 GCF_036320965.1 Panulirus ornatus
TCTCGTATTGAGAATGGTTGCTTGGGTGGTGATCCAGGAAGTGGTTTACAATCTAATGTCGAATAGCGATATTACATTGACCAACTTCCGTTCCTCTGTCTGTCTCCACCACCTACTCATTGAACTGAACAGCCAAGGGTTTGAACATCTCATATCCAATTTCGTAAGTTTTGACTTCAATGAATTGAAGACATGGAGCTTGAATTGCTTTCGTGGCATTTCATACTGATCGTCTATCTTCAAACGCGTATATCAGTATAGCACCAAACGGCACGTTCCTTCTCTCTCTCTCTCTCTCTCTCTCTCTCTCTCTCTCTCTCTCTCTCTCTCTCTCTCTCTCTCTCTCTCTCTCTCTCTCCCTTACATATTCTCACCAAAATACATTTTTGATGACGCATACTTTGACAGTTTTCTCTATGCAGATGTACATCATTCACCCCTCACATTAGGTTCCCCGTTCTCTTTTAGTGTCCTGAGTGCATTTTTTTTCCCTTAATTCCATCCAGATGATGCCCCTGCATCAGCACACACACACACACACCCACACACACACACACACACACACACACACACATCTTCTCTACTAAACCCGTGTCTTGACAGAGCCGAAGGCTACCTCAGAAGCCAGTTTGTGACCCACCACGCGTATCGAACCGTCCTTCTTCTATTTACGAGTTTCAGAAGAAGAAGATCCCCATACTGTTGGTATAAGTCAGTGAAATAGGGTTAATCATCCCCATTTATAATGGTATGCAGAAGGGAAGATAATCTCCCCCCCGCTAATTATCAAATGGGGTTTTCACAGATTATTTTAACTCTAGTTCCGTCTATCTCCCGTGCCTGCGAAGCTAGGGAGTCGCCTGTGATCAATATCATACTATTTTCTCTTGATGAATCTTATCTTTAATCTCAAACAGGAATGAAGAAAATCCGATATTATCATCAGATAAGACATTGCTCGATACAGAAGTATGAGGAATTTTATGGTTAAGGCACCACTAGGTTGGATTATCGAGTCATTGATTATATTACTCAACAGAACTCGCGAGTAATCATTAATCTCTGAAGAGATCGGTGGAAACTTTTTCTTTTTTCCTTTTTCCTTTTCCTCTTAAACGGCCTGAGATTAATTAAAGTTTCGCCGGTGGAGACTTAATTAGCGTCATTATAAAGGTCGGTATTAAGGCAGGATTATTTCATGTCATTAGCCTAAGATTAACTTGATTAATCTTATACAGTTTAGCCTAAGATTAACCTGATTAACTTTATACAGTTTAGCGTAAGATTAACCTGATTAACTTCATCAAATTTAGCCTCAAGATTAAATTGATCAACCTTATACAGTTTACCCTATGATTAACCTGATTTAACCTATACAGTTTGGTTTAAGATTTACCTGATTAACCCTATACAGTTTACCCTAAGATTAACCTGATTTAACCTATACAGTTTGGTTTAAGATTAACCTGATTAACCTTATACAGTTTACCCTAAAATTTACCTGATTAACCTTATACAGTTTACCCTAAAATTTACCTGATTAACCTTATACAGTTTACCCTAAAATTTACCTGATTAACCTTATACAGTTTACCCTAAAATTTACCTGATTAACCTTATACAGTTTACCCTAAAATTTACCTGATTAACCTTATACAGTTTACCCTAAAATTTACCTGATTAACCTTATACAGTTTACCCTAAAGTTTACCTGATTAACCTTATACAGTTTACCCTAAAGTTTACCTGATTGGACAGACAGTTGAATCATCACCCACAACACTGTATAGGGACCCGGGCTGACGGTGGCACTAGGTGTCAGCTAGCAAAGTGGGGAGGGGAGAAGGGCATGGGCTGACGGTGGCACTAAGTGTCAGCTAGCAAAGTGGGGAAGGGAGAAGGACCTGAGCTAACGGTGGCACCAGGTGTCAGCTAGCAAAGTGGGGAAGGGAGAAGGACCTGGGCTGACGGTGGCACTAGGTGTCAGCTAGCAAAGTGGGGAGGGGAGAAGGACCTGAGCTAACGGTGGCACCAGGTGTCAGCTAGCAAAGTGGGGAAGGGAGAAGGACATGGGCTGACGGTGGCACTAAGTGTCAGTCACCAAAGTGGGAAGGGAGAAGGACCTGGGCTGACGGTGGGACTAGGTGTCAGCTCGTAAAGTGGGGAAGGGTTAGGGACCTGGGCTGACGGTGGCAATAGGTGTCAGGCTAAGGGGCGAAAGGATGCCCCTGGCTGACACTGGCACTGGTCGTCAGCCAACCCAGGCGTGAGTGCCAACCCTTGTAATTATATACAACACCAACCTGGCTGACACAGGCACTTTGCTGGAGCTGAGGAGGAGGAGGAGGAGGAGGAGGAGGAGGAGGAGATGAAGAAGAAGAAGAAGAAGAAGAAGAAGAAGAAGAAGAAGAAGAAGAAGAAGAAGAAGAAGAAGAAGAAGAAGAAGAGGAAGAAGAAGAAGAAGAAGAAGAAGAAGAAGACGAAGAAGAAGAGGAAGAAGAAGAAGAAGAAGATGATGAAGAAGGAGAAGAAGAAGGAGAAGAAGAAGGAGAAGAAGAAGAAGAAGAAGAAGAAGAAGAAGAAGAAGAAGAAGAAGAAGAAGAAGAAGAAGAAGAAGAAGAAGAAGAAGAAGAAGAAGAAGAAGAAGAAGAAGAAGAAGAAGAAGAAGAAGAAGAAGAAGAAGAAGAAGAAGAAGAAGAAGAAGAAGAAGAAGAAGAAGAAGAAGAAGAAGAAGAGAAGAAGAAGAAGAAGAAGAAGAAGAAGAAGAAGAAGAAGAAGAAGAAGAAGAAGAAGAAGAAGAAGAAGAAGAAGAAGAAGAAGAAGGAGAAGAAGAAGAAGAAGAAGAAGAAGAAGAAGAAGACGAAGAAGAAGAAGAAGAAGAAGAAGAAGAAGAAGAAGAAGACGAAGAAGAAGAAGAAGAAGAAGAAGAAGACGAAGAAGAAGAAGAAGACGAAGAAGAAGAAGAAGAAGAAGAAGGAGAAGAAGAAGAAGAATGATAACGATAATAATGATAATGATAATAGTGATAATAGTGATGATAATGATAATTATAATAATAATGATAATAATAATAATAATAATAATAATAATAATAATAATAATAATAATAATAATAATAATAATAATAATAATAAAAATAATAATGATAACTGATAACTAATAAAAATGGTAATAGCAACAACGATGATAAATACAATAGTAATAATTGCAATTGTAGTTGCATCAGTAGTATTAATGACAGTAGTAGTAGTAGTAGTAGTAGTAGTAGTAGTAGTAGTAGTAATGATGATCGTGATAATATTGATGATGAAAATAAGCGAACGCAAGAGGAAGCAGGACACAAGGGTGACTTTAGGAAACACGTGACAAGTAGAAACATAAGCAGAGCCAACACACTGGCCCCGCACGTGGGAAACTATTGCATAACACAGGAAGCAGCCAGGATGTGTCTGTATGACATCATGCTCTGGACTCACACATACGTCTCTCTCTCTCTCTCTCTCTCTCTCTCTCTCTCTCTCTCTCTCTCTCTCTCTCTCTCTCTCTCTCTCTCTCTCTCTCTTCGCTATCTATATAAAAAGAAAGGTCGTAAGTATATATATATATATATATATATATATATATATATATATATATATATATATATATATATATATATATATATATATATATGGTGTTCGAGGAAAGCTTTTAGAGGCAGTGCGAAGTTTTTTCATAAAGGGATATGTGCGAGTAGGTAGAGAGAAGGGTAAATGGTTTCAAGTGAAGGTTGATCTGCGATAGGGGTGTGTGGCTGTTCAAATTTTTTTATGGATGGGGTGGTTAGGGAGGTAAATGCAAGAGCCTTGGAAAGAGGGGCAAGTATGCAGTTTGTTGCGGATGAAGAGGTCTGGGAAGTAAGTCATTTCTTGTTTGCTGATAACACAGCACTGGTGGCCAATTAAGTGAAAAAAAACTGTGTGTAAGTTGGTGACTGAGTTTGGAAGGGTGTGTGAAAGGAGAAAATTGAGAGTAAACGTGAATAAAAGCCAGGTTATTAGGTTCATCAAGCTAGATAGACAGGTTAGTTGACGTGTGAGTTCGAGTATAGAAAATTTGGAGAAGTGAAGTGTTTTAGATACCTGGGAGTTGACATGGCAGTGAATGGAATCATGAAAGCGGAAGTGAGTCATAAGGTGGGGGAGGGGGCGAAGCTCCTGGGTCAACAGAAGAATGTGTGGAAAGAGAAGTCGATATTTTGAGGGGCGAAAGTGGATATGTTTCAAGGTTTGGCGATCCCTATAATAATGTATGGATACGATATATGAGCTGTAGATGAGGATATGCGGAGATGGTTGGATGTGATGAAAATGAAATGACTGAGGACAATATGTGTTATGAGATGGTTTGATCAAGGAAGAGATGCAAGGGTAAAAGGGCAAGGAAAAGTGGTAAGAAAAGGGTGTGGTTGAGAGAGTAGAAGAGGGTGTGTTGAAATGGTTTGGACACATGGGGAGAATGAGTGAAGAAAGACTGATAAAGAGGATATGTATGTCAGAGGTAGAGGGAAGGAGAAGCGGGAGACCAAATTGGAGGTGGAAGAATGGAGTGAAAAAGATTTTGAGCGATCGGGGCCTGAACATACAGGAGGGTGAGAGGCGTGTAAGAAATAGAGTGAATTGGAACCGTGTGGTATAGAGGGGTCGACGTGCTGTCAATGGACTGAACAGGGCATGTGAAACGTCTGGGGTAAACCATGGAAAGGTCTGTGGGTCCTAGATGTGGACTGGGAATTGTAGTTACCGTACAGTACACATGACAGCCATATATATATATATATATATATATATATATATATATATATATATATATATATATATATATATATATATATATATATATACATACATATACAGTTAACAAGAGCAAATTCCCAGCATCCAATTTTTATTTTTTTTCAGGGAAAATCCTTTCCGTGCTCAACCTCTCATGCTGGGTCAAGCTTCGCTCTTCACTGCTTC